>NW_027590285.1:475000-528000 GCF_964213995.1 Mustelus asterias | reverse complement strand
CAGACAGTACATTCCAGATACTGGACACTCACTACGTTAGAAACATTTCCTCATGTTGCCGCTGTCGCCATTTACCTGAATTCAGCATCCTCTGGTTTTCAACCTTTCCCCCAATGTGCCGATTATCTCAAGGCCGATCCTCTCAGTCCCGGGACGTCCCTGCAGGAGTTCCTCAGGGTGAGTGTCCGAGGCCCCAACCATCTTCAGCTGCTCCAACACTGACCTTCCCTCCATCACAAGGTCTGAAGTGGGGATGTTCGGTGATGATTGCACAATGTTCAGCACCATACGCAACTCCTCAGATACTGAAACAGAAAATAAGGACATACCAAACATGTCAGGCAGCATCTGTGGAGAGAGAAACAGATTCTGGGAGCAGGGGGACTGAGAGACACGCATATTGAGAAAAATATGCACACACACTAACACTCACACTCAGACAGCCTAAAACTAAACAGATATAGAATGGAGGAGGAATCCCTTCTCCCTCTGTAAATAGAGATTAACTCGATTTCTCTTCCAAAAAGACAGCACATCTGGATGGGCAGAAGAGTCTCCAATTCTACCCATGGTCCTTTTCTGATCTCCATTCTTCACATCTGCACACGTTGGCTTCAGCTCCAGTTTGTGAATGAAAGCAAACCCCTGTTCATTACAAATCCACTCAGCCTTTTCCCTCTGCTCTCTCCACACACAATCTACAAGACACAAACAGGAAAGATGGATTCCAGGAGAGAAAGGTCACACCTGATCCTCCTCTCAATGGATTCTCTGTCGCCAGAGAGAACATTCCAGCTCCTACAGAAAGTCACAACTGATTCATGTCAGGGACAGAATTGGAATGAATTAGACACAAGAGAGATGAAAGGTTTCTGCTCATCATAAAAAAGCTAAAGAGTCCCTCAATGTCATTAAGGGAGAGACCTCGCTGGTCTGTCTTTGACCCAAGTCACACACTGACTCTGAATGTCCTCACAGCAACTTGGGGATGGACATTTCTATAGTACTATTCATGGCTTTAGGGTTTCCAAAAGTGTTTCACCGACAATGGAGCGGTTTTGAAATGTTGTCAGTGTTATTTAGGAGATAAGCAAACTTTTGACGCCACACGCATTGAGTTTAAAAATTGGCAAGCCATGTTGCAGCTTTATAGAACCATTGTTAGGCCGCACTTGGAATATAGTGTTCAATTCTGGTCGCCACACTACTAGAAGGATGTGGAGGTTTTGGAGAGGGTACAGAAAAGATTTACCAGGATGTTGCCGGGTATGGAGGGCATTAGCTATGAGGAGAGTTTGGAGAAACTTGGTTTGTTCTCACTGGAATGACGGAGGCAAGGGGGGTGACCTGATAGAAGTCGACAAGATTATGAGAGGCATGGACAGAGTGGATAGTCAGGAGCTTTTTCCCAGGGTGGAAGAGTCAATTACTAGGGGGCACAGGTTTAAGGTGCGAGGGACAAGGTTTAAAGGAGATGTACAAGGCAAGTTTTTTACACAGAGGGTGGTGGGTGCCTGGAACTCGCTGCTGGGAGAGGTAGTGGAAGCAGATACAATAATGAGTTTTAAGGGGCGTCTGGAGAAATACAAGAATAGGATGGGAATAGAGGGATATGGTCCCTGGAAGGGGAGGTGTTTTTAGTTCACACATGGTTGGTGCAGGCTTGGAGGGCCGAAGGGCCTGTTCTTGTGCTGTAATTTTCTTTATTCTAATTTCAGAGAGAGATATATACAGATACAGAGCCAGAGAAAGACAGAAACAGGATGGGATTGTGCTGTACATGTTTCCGAGCTGACATTGAGACACACACGAGATGTACACCAATGATTTGGATGAGGGAACCAAAAATAATATTTCCAAGTTTGCTGATGCCATGAAACCTGTTGGGAATGTGAGGAGTAAGAAGGATGTTAAAATGTTTCACAGTGACTTCAGAAAATTGAGTGAATGGGTAAATGCGTGGCAGATGCTGTATAACGTGGACAAACGTGAATTTAACTACTTCGGACAGAGAAGCAGAATGGCAGAGGGTTATTTAAATGGTGCTAGATTGGGAAATGTTGATATACAAAGGGACCTGGGTATCCTAGTACACCAGAGACTGAAAGCAAGCATGCAGCTGCAGCAAACAGTTAGGAAGGCAAATGATATGTTGACCTTCATTGCAAGAGAACTTGAGGAAAGGAGCAAGGATGTCTTACTGCAGCTGTACAGGCCCTCGGTGAGACCACACCTGGAATATTGTGTACAGTTTTTGTCTCTGTAACTATGAAATGCTGCACTTACCATAGAGGGAGAGCAGCGAAGGCACACCAGACTGATTCCTGGGATGGCAGGATTGTCGTATGAGGAGAGATTGAGTCGACTGGGCCTGTATTCACTGGAGTTCCGAAGAATGAGAGGGGATCGAATTGAAATGTATAAATTCTGACTGGGCTGCACTGACTGAATACAGGGATGTTGTTCCCTCCAGCTGAGGGGCTGAGGGGGTGGGGAGAGGGGGGTTGGGCGGAGAGGCTGGAACAAGGGGTCACAGATGGTGAAACTTTGCAATATGTTTAATCAGTAGAAACCTATCCATCTCAGTCTGTGAACGATGACTGAGACTCCACAGCCCTCTGGGATAGGGAATTCCAAAGATTTACCATCCTGGAAGCACACGGAATTCAGGAAAACTTGGCGAGATGGATCGGAAACTGGTTTAGTAATTGGACACAAAGAGTGGTGTTGGAAGGCTGTTTGAGTGGCTGGAGGCCGGTGTCCAGTGGTGCACCACAAGGCTCCGTGCTGGGGGGCTTATTATTGTTATACATAAATGAGACAGATGATAATGTGGGGGCAATGATAAGCAAGGTTCCAGATGACACCAAGATTGGTAGGATGGTTAATAGTGAAGAAGGTTGTAGGTTACAGGAAGATATCGCTGGGTTGGTCAGATAGGCAGAGCAGTGGCAGATGGTATTTGACCCTGATAGGTGCGAGGTGATGCACTTTGGAAGCAGTAACAAGGCAAGGGAGCATTTAATGAGTTGCAGGACACTGGGAAGCTCAGAGGAACATATGGATCTTGGGCAATTATTCACAGATCCCTGAAGGCAGCAGAGCAGGTGAATCAAGTGGGAAAGAAGGCAGATGAGACACTTGCTTTTATCAGTCATGGCGCAGAGTAGAAGAGCAAAGAGTTAATGTTGGAGTTGTACAGAGTGTTGGTTAGGCCACTGCTGGAGTACCGTGTGCAGATCTGGTCACCACACCAGAGGAAGGATATGATAGCACTGGAGGGGGTACAGAGGAGGCTCAGCAGCAAGTTGCCTGGGATGGAGTATTTGAGCTATGAGGAGAGACTGGATAGGTTTGGATTGTTTTCTTTAGAGCAGAGAAGGCTGATTGAGGTGTGTAAGATTATGGGGGGTATGGACAGAGTGAATATGAAACAGCTGTTCCCCTTGGTTGAGGGGTCAATCATGAGGGGACATAGTTTTAGGGCAAAGGGCAGGAGATTCAGAGGAGAGTTGAGAAAAACATTCACTCAGAGGGTGATGGGAATCAGGAATGTACTGCCTGGGAAGGCAGTGGAGGTCGGAAACCTTACAACCGTTCAAAAGCATTTGGATGAGCACTTGAAACATTACACATTCACTCAGATCAGCCATGATCTTATTGAATGGCGGGGCAGGCTCGAGGGGCTAGATGGCCTACTCCTGCTCCTATTTCTTATGTTCTTATGAAACATCACAACATTCAAAGATATGGTACAAGAGATGGAAAATTGGATTAGCACAACTTTAGTGGTAGTTACTGTTGGTGCAGACTCAATGGGTCGAAGGGCCTTTTCTTCACTGTACCACTCTATGACTCTGAGGGAAGAAATTCCTCCTCACAGGAAGCAGAGAGTCGGAATAAATGGGTGCTTTTCTGGTTGGCGGATGGTAACTAGTGGCGTGCCGCAGGGATCGGTACTGGGGCCTCAACTATTTACCATTTATATAGACGATCTGGAGGAGGGGGCTGAGTGTAGGGTAACAAAGTTTGCAGACGACACAAAGATAAGTGGAAAAGTGAATCGTGTGGAGGGCGTAGAAGGTCTGCAGAGAGATTTGGACAGGCTGAGTGAGTGGGCGAGGATCTGGCAGATGGAGTATAACGTTGACAAATGCGAGGTTATTCACTTTGGAAGAAATAATAGCAAATTGGATTATTATCTAAACGAAAGAAATTACAACATGCTGCTGTGCAAAGGGACCTGGGGGTCCTTGTGCATGAGACGCAAAAGCCCAGTCTGCAGGTGCAACAGGTGATCAAGAAGGCAAACGGGATGTTGGCCTATATCGCAAGGGGGATAGAATGTAAAAGCAGAGATGTCTTGCTGCATCTGTACAGGGCATTGGTGAGGCCGCAGCTGGAATACTGTGTGCAGTATTGGTCCCCTTATTTGCGGAAGGATATATTGGCCTTGGAGGGAGTGCAGAGAAGGTTCACCAGGTTGATACCAGAGATGAGGGGTGTTGATTATCAGGAGAGACTGAGCAGATTGGGTTTGTACTCGTTGGAATTTAGAAGGCTGAGTGGGGATCTTATAGAGACCTATAAGATAATGAAGGGGCTGGATAGGGTCGAGGTGGGAGAAATTATTTCCACTTAGAAAGGAAGCTAGAACTAGAGGGCACAGCCTCAAAATAAAGGGGGGTCAGTTTAGGACAGAGTTGAGGGGGAACTTCTTCTCTCAGAGGGTGGTGAATCTTTGGAATTCTCTGCCCACTGAAGTGGTGGAGGCTTCCTCGTTGAATATGTTTAAATCACGGAGAGATGGATTCCTGATCGGTAAGGGAATTAGGGGTTATGGGGATCAGGTGGGTAAGTGGAACTGATCCACTTCAGATCAGCCATGATCTTATTGAATGCGGGGCAGGCTCGAGGGGCTAGATGGCCTTCTCCTGCTCCTATTTCTTATGTCCTTTTCTCAGTCCTAAATGTCCTGCCCCCTTACTCTGCGACTATGCCATGGTTCTAGACACCGCCCCCCCCCCCCCCCCCCACCGCCTCCAGCCGGGGGAAACATCCTTCCTGTATCTACTCAGCTCATGTTTGGGGGTTGGGGAGAGTTATAGAACAAAGAGATCGAGGGGTACATGTTCATAGCTTCTTGAAAGTGGAGTCACAGCTGGACAGAGTGGTGAAGAAGGCATTCGGCATGCTTGGTTTCATTGGTCAGAACATTGAATACAGGAGTTGGGACGTCTTGTTGAAGTTGTACAAGACATTGTTAAGGCCACGCTTGGAATACTGTGTACAGTTCTGGTCACCCTATTTTAGAATGGATATTATTAAACTAGAAAGAGTGCAAAAAAGATTTACTAGGATGCTACCGGGACATGATGGTTTGGGTTTTAAGGAGAGGTTGCACAGACTGGGACTTTTTTCCCTGTAGCGTAGAAGACTGAGGGGAGATTTTATAGAGGTCTGTAAAATAATGAGGGGCATAGATCAGCGAGATCGTCAATATCTTCTCCCAAAGGTAGGGGAGTCTAAAACTAGAGGGCATAGGTTTAAGGTGAGAGTGAGAGATACAAAAGGGTCCAGAGGTCAATTCTTTTCACACAGAGGGTGGTGAATGTCTGGAATGAGCTGCCAGGGGCAGTAGCAGGGGCGGGTACAATTTTATGTTTTAAAAAGCATTTAGACAGTTACATGGGTAAGATTGGTATAGAGGGATATGGGCGAAACACAGGCAATTGTGATTAGCTTAATGGTAAAAACTGGGCGGCATGGACAAGTTGGGCCAAAGCGCGTTTCCATGCTGTAAACCTCTATGACTCGACCCTGCTGAGCCCTGTAAGAATTGTCCAAGTTTGAGTGAGGTCACCTCTCATGCTTCTCAAGTGCATAAAGTAAAAGTCCATTTTCTTTCCTCAGAGGACAATCCCTCCATCCCAGGAATTAATGCAGTGAAATGTCATTGAAGTCCCTCTCGGACAAGAATGTCTTTCCTTAGGTAAGAGGATAAAACTGTACACAACGCTCCGTGTGTGGTTTCACCACTAATTCAGCCTCTCCCACATCCCCTTGAAGAGTCTACACCCTCCTCACAACTCACACTTCCACCTGCTTTCATGTCATCTGCAAGCTCGGAAATATTACATTTGATCCCAAACGTCCAAATCAATTATATGGATTGTGAATAGCTGGGCTCCCGCGGACTGATCCTTGTGATAAGCCGCTGGTCACAGCCTGGCACCCTGAAAATGACCCATTTGTACCTAAGCTCTGTTTTCTGTCCGTTAACCATTTCTCAATTCATGCCAGTATTATCAGGGTAAATACGTTGCATCACGGGGATAGGGCCTGGGTGGGAATGTTGTTAGCGCAGGCTCGATGGGCTGTATGGCCTCCTTCTGCACTGGAGGGATTCTATGATTCTAATATGTACATACGTCAGTGAAGGTGGCAGGGCACTTTGACAGAGCAGTAAATGAAGTATATGGTATCCCAGCTTTTATTAATGGAGGAATTGAGGACAAGAGTAAGGAGTTCATATTGAACTTGTATAAGACACTCGTTAAGCCTCATCTGGAGACTGTGCCCAGTTCTGGGCACCGTACTTGAGGAGGGATGTGAAGACATTGGAGAGAGTGCAGAGGAGATTCACAAGAATGATTCCAGGGAATAAGATCCGTAGCTACGAGGGTAGATTGGAGAGGTTGGACTGTTTTCCTTGGAGAAAAGAAGGCTGAGGTGAGACTTGAGAGAGAGATTCAAGATCCTAAGGGGTATCCACAGGTTAAAGAGTGAGAAACTCTTCCCTCTCAAGAGATGGTCAGGAACTAGAGGGCACAGATTCTAAATGATGGGGAAATGGATCAGAAGTGAAGTGAGAAAAAGCACTTCATCAAGAGGGTGTTTGGAATCTGGAACAATCTTCCTGAAAGCCTGTTCCAATATTCAATAAGATCCTGGCTGATCTGTGATCTAACTCTCTGTCTCTTAACCCCTTGGACGAAGGAAAATCTATCAACCCCAGGTTTAAAATAATAACAAGTGACTGAGCATCAATAGCCATTTGCAGAAGATTGTTTCAAACTAACTCCACACCACATCTGGCAATGTTTCCATTTCTACAATTCTAAAATTCTAAACTGAGGCTAACATTCAAATATTCCCAAATCCTGGAGTTCCCAGCCAGCAGAAAAACTTGTTCTTTATCAGCCTCTCCCTTTCCCTCATTATTTTCAATGTTTGATTAAATCAGCCCCCAACTTAAATTCCAGCGGTTAAGAATAATGTTTAATCTGCACTGTTCATCAAATGTTCCCAACACAAATACTGTAATGGGCTAAATACAGAGTAAAACTCCCTCTGCTCTGTCCAAGGAATGTTTCATCACAGATTTTTATTTTGAAGTTTAGGAAAAACAGGAATCAAATTGCTCAGCATCCCAGTGTGGCCTCCTGTTTATTTCAATCAGCCCTTCACATTCAAACATGAAGTTGAAGCTTCGAATACTGTCTGTGGCAGCGTTTGTGGATTCAGTTGTTCTCCTGCTTTTTCACTTGTCTGAAGGATTTGAATTATAGACATTGTTTAATCATTCCTTTCTCTCAGCACATGGAACTTGTGAATCTTCAAGGCAGACAATCTCATGTAATTAACAACAAACTGCATCTTTATTCATCCGTCCATTTCCAATCTCTGAATGGATCACACACATTTCCAGAATGCAGGAAGCTCTCAATGGAAACTGCTTCCAATTATTCCCCAATACAATTGTTCGCACTTTACTGTAAACTACATTCCACTGACATTCCCAAAGCAGCCACAGAAAAGTGACTGGTTATTTTAAACACTGAACCTGAACTATTTGAACTGATGATTCACTCACATTGTACAGAAATGTTGATCCTGTTTTGATGACAGTGATCAGATTAACATTGTAACATGAAGACAGCCTCCGTACTGAGATTAACCACATTTACAACAATTCCGCAATATCAGATCCATTGCTGTGTGTATTGTGTGAATTCAGCTGTGAAATATCTGGACATTTGGAGCTTCCACTGTTTTTGTCATTTCATCATTTATTAAAGTACGCTGTTCTATCCCTTTTAAATCTAAGTTGTGTCAAATTACATTTCCCTGCACTGAAACCTCTCCACCAGTTTTGTCCATGTACAAAATATGAATAACTCTTTGCAATCTGATGTTTCCAGCGATGCTGCTTACAATGCTGTCTAATGTTTTGTGTCATTGGCAAACCAGGATGTGTAGCATTCAGTCACATTAAATGGTCAATGAATATGTCAATACTGTGTATATATTTCACTGTGTGTGTGTGCGTGTCTGTCTCTGTGTGTGTGTGTGTGTGTGTCTGTGTGTTTGTGTGTGTCTGTCTCTGTGTGTCTGTGTGTGTGTCCGTGTGTGTGTGTGTGTCTGTGTGTGTGTGTCTGTCTCTGTGTGTGTGTCTGTGTGTGTCTGTGTGTGTGTGTCTCTGTGTGTGTGTGTCTGTGTGTGTGTGTGTGTCTGTGTGTGTGTGTGTGTGTGTGTGTCTGTGTGTGTGTGTGTCTGTGTGTGTGTGTGTGTATCTGTGTGTGTGTCTGTGTGTGTGTGTCTTTGTGTTTGTGTCTGTGTGTGTGTCTGTGTGTATGTGTGTGTCTGTGTGTGTGTCTCTGTGTGTGTGGGTGTGTGTGGGTGTGTCTCTGTGTGTGTGTGTGTCTGTGTGTGTGTCTGTGTGTGTGTCTGTGTGTATGTGTGTATGTGTGTGTGTATGTCTGTGTGTATGTGTGTGTGTGTGTCTGTGTGTGTGTGTGTGTGTGTCTGTGTGTGTGTGGGTGTGTCTGTGTGTGTGTGGGTGTGTCTGTGTGTGTGTGTGTGTGCGTGCGGGTGTCAGCATGCATGTGTGTCAAAGTATTTGAATCTCAAATATGTGCAGTTCGAGGCCATTTGAACCATCGAGCCTGCTCCCCCACTCAAACAGATCATGACAAACACACACACAGACACACACACACACACACAAACACACACACACACACACACACTCACACCACACACACACACACACACACACACACACACACCCCTGTCAATATTTTCCCTTCAGCTTCCTATTCAATTTCCTCTTGATGGAATCTTCTCCCACCTCTGACTCAGGCAGAACATGATGTGGAGATGCCGGCGTTGGACTGGGGTAAACACAGTAAGAAGTTTAACAACATCAGCTTAAAGTCCAACAGCTTTATTTGGTAGCAAAAGCCACACAAGCTTTTGGAGCTCCAAGCCCCTTCTTCAGGTGAGTGGGAATTCTGTTCACAAACAGAACTTATAAAGACACAGACTCAATTTACATGAATAATGGTTGCAATGCGAATCCTTACAGCGAATCAAGGCAGAACATTCCAGAAACCAGCAGTCACTACGTTAAAAACATTTCCTCATCACAGATTCATACAGTGCAGAAGAGACCCTTCGGCCCATCGAGTCTGCACCTAACATACCGACCTCACCCCATTTACCAGCACTTGGCCCATAGCCCTGAATGTGATGATGTGCCAAGTGCTTATCCAGCTACTTTTTAAAGGATGTGAGGCAACTTGCCTCTGCCAACCTCCCAGGCAGCGCATTCCAGACTGGCACCACCCTGTGGGTAAAACAGATTTTCCTCACATCCCCCCCAAACCTCCTGCCCCTCACCTTGAACCTATGTCCCCTCGTGACTGACCCTTCAACTAAGGGGAACAGCTGCGCCCTATCCACACTCTTCATGTCTCTCATAATCTTGTCCACCTCAATCAGGTCGCCCCCCCAGTCTTCTCTGCTCCAATGAATACAACACAAGCCTACTCAACATCTCATTTTTAATTTTGTTTATTAGTGTCACAAGTAGGCTTGCATTAACACTGTGAAGTTACGGTGATAATTCCCCAGATGCCACACTCTGGTGTTCGGTTACACTGAGAGAAAATTTACCACGGCCAATGCACCCTAACCAGCACATCATTCGCACTGGGAGGAAACCGCAGCGCCCAGAGGAAAGGCACGCAGACACGGAGAGAACGTGCAGACTTCACACAGACAGTGACCTGAGCCGGGAATCGAACCTGGGTCCCTGGCGCTGTGATGCAGCAGTGATAACAACTGTGCCACCGTGTGGCCCATAGCTCTCTTCATAGCTGAAACACTCCAGCTCAGATGCATCCTGGTGAATCTCCTCTGCATCCTGTCCAGTGCATTCACACCCTTCCTATAATGTGGCGACCAGAACCGCACACAGTACTCCAGCTGTGGCCTCACCAAAGTTTTATACAGCTCCAACATGTCTACCCTGCTTTTGTAATCTCTGCCTCGACAGAAAAAGGCAAGTGTTCCGCATGCCTTTTACACCGCTCCACTAACACGCAAATCAGCAAATGAGAAATATTTGGGATGGATGAGTCCTTGGCAGCATGGATTAGAAGTTTGGTAAGAGATAGGAAACAGAGGGGAGGTAGAGATGGGCATTTCTCAGACTGGAGACGAGTTGAAAGTGGTGTTCCCCAGGGATCAGTGTTGGGATCCTTGCTTTTTCTGATTTATATTAACAGCTTAGCGACGGGGGTTGAATGCACAATCTCCAAATTTGCAGATGATGCTGAGCTCGGGAGAAGAGTGAATTGTGAGGATGACACTGAGCGACTTCAGAGGGACATGGACAAGTTGGCCAAATGGGCAGACACCTGGGAGATGAATTTCAATGCAGCGAAATGGGAGGGAATGCATTTAGGTGGAAGAAACATGGGGAGACGATACAGACTCAATGGTACAACGTTGAGGGGACTACAGGAACAGATGGGCCTTGGGTTTCAAGTGATTCATTCTCTGAAGGTGGCCAGGCAAGATGAAACAGCTGTTAAGAAGCCTGATAGGATCCTTGGGTTTATAAAGAGAGGCATAGAGTATAAAAGCAAGGAAGTGATGCTACACCTCTACAAATCATTGGACAGATCACATTCGGAGCACTGTGATCAGTTCTGGGCACCGTATTTAAGGAAGGACGTTAAAGTCCTCGAGAGAGGCAGAGAGAGAGAGAGAGAGAGTGCAAAGGAGATTCACTCGAATGATTCCAGGAATGAGAAATTTTAGATCCAAGGAAAGATGAGAGAAATTGGCCTTATTCTCCTTGGAGCAGAGAAGATTAAGAGGTGACCTTATCGAGGTGTTCAGAATGATGAACAATGTTGACAGGGTGAAGAAGGATATTCTGTTTCCACTCGTTGGTGTGTCAGTGACGAAGGGGTCACAATTTCAAGATGGTCAGCAAGGGAGCTGGGAGTGTGATGAGGAGAAACTGCTTTACTCGGAGAGTTGTTGGGATTTGGAATGCGCTGCCTGGGAGAGAGGTGGAGGCAGATTCCATAGGAGGATTCAAAAGAGAGGCGGATACATATTTGAAAGTGATTGCTTTAGGGGGCTAAGGAGACAGGGCTGGAGAATGGGACTCGCTGGGTGGCTCTTCCGGGATCGGGGCAGACATGATGGGCCGAATGGCCTCCTGCTGTTCTGTGATTCGAGAACACCCTTTGTGTGAAGAAGTGTTCCTTAATTTCACTTTGAAAGGGTTTCAGAATATTTTTAATATTTCAGACAATGATCCCAGTCCCAGACTCCACAACCAGCAAGAAACATTTCTCTTTCTCTATCCTATCAGTTTCCATTATTCTCCTGACAACTTGGATCAAATTATCCCTGACACTCCAAAATTCCCGGGAATACAACCCTCGTTTGTGTCTCCATAGCTGCGTCTCTGCCACATTTAAAATACGAATGTTACCTTAGCGAGGAGACAACTCTGTCAGAAATATCTCAGTGCTGCGTTCACATCAAATGGCCGCTGGGAAGAAAGGCCAAATGGCTGACTGATATTTGTGGATATTTTTCAGATTCCCAGAGAGGGAGAGGGAGAGATGGAGAGAGGGACAGAAGACACAGAGAGTGAGAAAAAGAAATAAACACAGAATTACCTTGGGCCCATTTAGTTTATATTTTCTCTGCTCTCCTCAACTTCTTGTCCGAACTCCACTTGCCTCCTTCTGCCCTGCAACAATTCTGTGATCCTGTGATGGGATAAACAGACCGAGGGAGGAAATATGAAGGTCTGCAGCATCTTTGAGAGTGGATTAATTGCGGGAATGAGGGATGTGAGCTCCAGGGTGAGGTTGGAGAAACGGGGCTTGTTCCCCTTGAGGGGAGATTTGCTCGAGTTGTACAAGATTAGGACAGGTTTAGATGAAGTCGATAAAGGAAAGCTGTTGCCGTGAGCTGATTGGGTTCAGGGATGGCAGGGAGACACAATTTAAAGTTTCAGGAGAGACGCAGTGAGGGAATGTGAGGAAAAACATCTTTCACACACACACAGAGCCTGGGAATGTGTTTGGACACACGGCCTATGAGGATGGTGGAAGCGGAGATGATGAGTGAATGACAGGGATGGAGAGGTGACACGAGGAGAGGCAATGGCCTAGTGCTATTATCTCCAGACTATTAATCCAGAAACTCAGCGAATGTTATGGGGACCTGGGTTTGAATCCCACCAATTGGAATTCAATAAAAATATCTGGGATTAAGAATCTACTGGTGACCATGAAACCATTGTCGATTGTCGGAAAAACCCGTCTGGTTCACTAATGTCTTTTAGGGAAGGAAATCTGCCATCCTCACGTGGTCTGGGCTACGTGTGACTCCAGAGCCACAGCAATGCGGTTAACTCTCAACTGCCCGCGAAGAGCAACTCGATGCAATAAATTCTGTTCAGCCAGCGATGCCCATGTCCCACGAAAGAATTAAAGAAAACTTCAATCAACTCACTCCTGAACCTTCTAAATCCCAGGGATACAGAATAAATCTCCATCGAAACTGTCCTGTGACACAATACACCACAGAGTTAGAAACACAGTCAATGCCTCTACTTTCTCAGAAGATGAAGGAAATTGGGCATGTCAGCTACAACTCTCACTAACTCATTCTTTCTGGTTACATCACAGCTTGGTCTGGCTCCTGTTCTGCCCAAGACCGCAAGGATCTACAAAAGGTCATGAATGTAGCCCAATCCATCACGCAAACCGGCCTCCCATCCACTGACTCTGTCTACACTTCCCGCTGCCTCGGAAAAGCAGCCAGCATAATGAAGGACCTCACCCACCCCGGACATTCTCTCTTCCACCTTCTTCCGTCGGGAAAAAGATACAAAAGTCTGAGGTCACGTACCAACCCACTCAAGAACAGCTTCTTCCCTGCTGCTGTCAGACTTTTGAATGGACCTACCCTGCATTAAATTGATCTTTCTCTCCACCCTAGCTATGACTGTAACACTACATTCTGCACTCTCTCGCTTCCTTCTCGATGAACAGTATGCTTTGTCTGTATAGCGCACAAGAAACAAGACTTTTCACTGTATACTAATATGATAATAATAAATCAAATCAAAATAATTAATCAAGTCAAAGTATTTACCCTGCTAATCCCCCTAAGACTATGGGGAAAGTTAGCATGGCCAATCCACCGAACCCGCACATCTTTGGGCTGAGAGAAGGAAGAGCGGCACTCGGAGGAAACCCATGCAGATAGTGACCCGAGGCTGGATATGAACTTGTGTTCCTGGTGCTGTGATACAGCAGTGCTAACCACTGGTGCCACCGTGCTGCCCGCTCCTGTTTGGGAGCTTCACCAGGTTGACACCTCATTTCTAAGGGATGCCAGGTTGGCCCCGTGGCTTGATGGTAATGGTTGAGTGGGGAATGAATCATTCTCTGTTACCTGCAGTGTCCTGGACATTAAGAGAAACTGACACTCAGACACATAAAACAACAACCTGCATTGATATAGCACCTTGAACAGAAACGTCCTCAGATGCTTCACAGGAGCCTGGAGTGAAAAATTAGAAGCCGAGTCACAGGCGAGTTTAGGGACAAAAGAATTGCCCCAAAGATCTGGTCAAAAAGGGGTTGTTTTGAGGAAGTGTCTGAATGGTGGAAAGGGAGGTATGAAGACAGAGAGTTTTGGGAAGGAATTCCAGAGTTGGAGCCACACAGTGAACTGCAGACCCCAATGGTGAAAGGATTAAAATGGGGAATGGTCAGGGAGCCAGGATTAAATGAAAACAGATATCAGAGGATGGTGGGACTGGGGGATATAGGGAGGGCTCATTTACAGAAGACAGTACCAAACTTTAACCACATCTCGTGTGAAGAAGTGCTTCCTAATTTAGAATTGAAAGAAGTTTAGAAGTTTATGTATTAGTGTCACAAGTCGGCTTACATTAACACGGTAATGAAGTTACTGTGAAAATCCCTTAGTCGCCAACCTCCGGCGCCTGTTCGGGTAACACTGAGGGAGAATTTAGCATGGCCAATGCACCCTAAACAGCACATCTTTCAGACTGAGGGAGGAAACCGGAGCATCCGGAGGAAACCCACGCAGACACAGGGAGAACATGCGGACTCCGCACAGACAGGAATAAATGAATCTTTTTCTAACTAGCAGGCAGTGACGAGTGGGGTCCCGCAGGGGTCAGTTCTTGGGTCCCAGCTATTCACAAAACACATCAGTGATTTGGATGAGGGAACCAAAGGTAATATTCTCAAGTTTGCTGATGAGGCGAAACTTGGTGGGAATGTGAGTGATGAGGAGGATGTGAAGAGGCTTCGGGGTGATTTAGACAAGTTGAGTGAGTGGGGAAATACATGGCAGATGCAGAATAATGTGGATAAATGTGACGTTATCCACTTTGGCCGGAGGAAGAGAATGGCAGAGTATTAGTTGAATGGTGATAGATTGGGAAATGTTGTACAAAGGGACCTGGGTATCTGAGAACACCAGTCACTGAAAGCAAGCATGCAGCTACAGTAAGCAGTTAGGACGACCAATGGGATGTTGTCCTTCATTGCAAGAGGATTGGAGTAGAAGAGCAAGGATGTCTTACTGCAGCTGGACAGAGCCTCGGTGAGACCACACCTGGAGTCTTGTGTGCAGTGTTCCTCTCCTTATCTGAGGAAGGATGTACTTGCCACAGAGGGAGAGCAGTGAATGTTCACCAGACTGATTCCTGGGATGGCAGCATTGATGTCTGAGGGGAGATTGGGTCGGCTGGGCCTGTATTCACTGGAATGGAGAAGAGTGAGCGGGGATCGAATTGAAAGGTATAAAATTCTGACAGTGCTGGACAGGCTGGATACAGGGATATTGTTTCCTCCGGCTGGGGGTGTCTGGAACAAGGGGTCACAGTCTCAGGATACGGGGGAGGCCATTTGGGACTGAGATGAGGGAAAACCTCTTCACTCAGAGGGTGGTGAACCTGTGGAATTCTCTCCCACAGAAAGCTGTGGAGACCAAGTCACTGAATATATTTAAGAAGGAAATAGATAGATTTCTAGACTCTAAAGGTGTCGAGGTGTATGGGGAGAGCGCTGGGGTATGGCATTGAGACAGAGGATCGGCCATGATAGTGTTGAATGGTGGGTCAGGCTCGAAGGGCTGAATGGCCTCCTCCTCCTCCTATTTTCTATGTTGATGTGAACACCCCAAGTCTCTTTGGGCCTCCACTCTTTCAAGCCTTTCCCCATTCATAAAGCAATCTGTTCTATCCTTTTTAAAGTGGGTGACCACACAATTGTCTCCAATGAAATGCATCTTTCACTCTTTGAACCATTCAGTGAAGACATTTCACTTTAGGGCGGCACGGTGGCACAGTGGTTCGTACTGCTGCCTCACAGCGCCAGGGACCGGGGTTCAATTCCAGCCTCAGCTCGCTGTCAGTGTAGAGTTCTCCCAGTGTCTGCGTGGGTTTCCTCCGGGTGCTCCAGTTTCCTCCCACAGTCCAACGATGTGCGGGTCAGGTCGATTGGCCATGATAAATTGACCCTGGTGTCAGGGGATTAACAGGGTAAATATATGGGGTTACGGGAATTGGGCCTGGGTGGGATTGTGGTCGATGCAGACTCGATGGGCCGAATGGTCTGCCCTTCAGGGATTCTATGATTCTAGGATCTCAAATCATTGATAAATACGATGAAACTGAGACAGACACGGGGGCTTTGCAGCAGCAGGCAGAATGGGAATCATTGCATCCTGCACCGAGTTTTATTACACAACCAATTTCAGAAAATTCACAACTCTAATTCACAACAGCAAAGTGTGGGATTGCAAACTTGGAATTATTAGCCCAGGACTAAAGTTTAAAAGCTAAACACTGACATTCGGAAACAGGAGATGGCCTCACATCCTCAATTCTGTGATTGTCCCCCATCTCCTGCTCTGAATATTACAATATCTCTGCCCCCTTCATGCGTCTGCAGACTTTGAAAGTTACTCAGACATCGGTGAAACTAGTCTTTATCTCGGGGCATTTCCTGTGAAATATGCACCTTCTGCAACGAGACACAATCTAATTGACGCTTTCTGATACAATCTGAATCTCATTTCAAACAACCTCCCAACCCCACTGTGCAGGAATGTCTCCTTTTGTCACATTCCCCAACACAATTGTTGACACTTTATCAGGCGGGAAAAGTAGATTCAACTGACAGATTCTGAGCACCAGGTTGAATCTTTAAGATGTAAAAATGAACTGAAATCCCAGGTCTCTCTGTTCCTGCATCCATTTTAACATTGACCCATTGATTTTAAATTGCTTCTCCTGTATAAAAATATCATCTATCAACCTCAGATTTAAACATTAATAAGCGACTGAGCATCAACTACGAATTATAGAAGGTAGTTCCAAACTAATATCACAGCTGGTGTGGCAAAGTGTTTCTGAATTCCACTCCTGCAAGTCTAAAATCCTCAACATTGTTTGAAATCCAATGTCCCCACGTCCTGGACTCCCCAACCAGCAGGAAAAGTTGTTCTTTATCAGTCCTCTCCATTCCCCTTATTATCTTAAAGTGTTTGATCCAATCATCCCGTAGCCTAAATTCCAGCATTACAGAGTAACACTTCAACTACACTTTTCAACAAACAATCCCAAACCAAATACAGAACAGGGTTCATAGAATCCTGCAGTGCAGGAGGCCATTCGGCCCATCGAGTCTGCACTGAGCACAATCCCACCCAGGCCCCATCCCTATAATCCCATACATTTACCTCAGCTAATCCTCCTGACACTAAGGGACAATTTAGCTTGGCTAATCCACCTAACCTGTACACCTGATAGAAGTCTGCCAGATTATGAGGGGCATGAACAGAGTGGATAGTCAGAAGCTTTTTCCCAGGGTGGAAGAGTTATTACTCGGGGGCAGAGGTTTAAGGTGCGAGGGGCAAGGTTTAAAGGAGATGTGGGAGGAAAGTTTTTTTACACAGAGGGTGGTGGGTGCCTGGAACTCGTTGCCGGGGGAGGGAGTGGAAACGGATACGATAGTGACTTTTCAAGGGCGTCTTGACAAAGACATGAATAAGATGGGAATGGAGGGATATGGTCCCCGGAAGGGTAGGGGGTTTTAGTTCAGTCAGGCAGCATGGTCGGTGCAGGCTTGGAGAGCCGAAAGACCTGTTCCCGTGCTGTAATTTTCTTTGTTCTATCTTTGGAGTGTGGGATGAAACCGGAGCACCCGGAGGAAACCCACACAAACACGGGAAGGACGTTCAAACTCCAGTCAGAAAGTGACCCATGCTGGGAATCGAAGGCAGGTCCCTGGCACTGTGAGGAAGCAGTGCTAACCCCTGCATCACTGTGCCACCCCCATGTTGAAAACTTGGGTTCAAATTCAAGACAGCCGCAAATTCACTTTGAGAAAAGTTCCCTCTGCTGTGTCAAAGGAATTTTTAATTGAGGATTTTTATTTCTGGGAAACTGAACTCACATTGAACAGCATCCCAGTGTGGGATTGAAACTCTCGTTTCTTTCAGTCATGGGGAGAGAGATGGAGCGAGAGGGAGAGATACAGATACAGAGGCAGAGAGACACAGAAACAGGATGGGATTGTGCTGTACATGTTTCAGAGCTGACACTGAGACACACACGAGATGTACAATCGCAGACCAGAGTGAATCATTCTCTGTTACCTGCAGTGTCCTGGACATGGACAGAAGCTGACACTCAGGCACACACAACAACAACTTGCATTTATATAGCACCTTGGACAGTATTATCCCAAGATGCTTCACAGGAGCCTTAATGTGAGAAATTTGACCCCGAGTCACAGGAGAGTTTCGGGTCACATGTCCCAAAGGTTTGGCCAGATGGTTTTTATGGACTATTTTAATTGGAGGAAAAGGAGGTATTAAAATGGAGAAAACCAATCTGCTTCACAAATGTTCTTTATGGAAGGAAATCTGCCGTCCTTACCTGGTCGGGCCTACATGTGACTCCAGCCTCACAGCAATGTCATTGACTCTTAGATGCTGTTTGAAATGGCCTAGCAAGCCACTCAGTTCATGAGCAATTAGGGACGAGGAGTAAACGCTGGCAGAACCAGCCAGGCCCACATCCCATGGATGTATTTGAGTAAAACGTTCAGGGAAGGAATTCCAGAGTTGGAGCCCACGCAGATGAAGACACAGCTCCCAATGGGGAAACGATTCAAATTGTGGATGGTCACGGAGCCAGAATGAAAGGAAAACAGATATGGGAGGATGGTGGGACTGGAGGAGGTGGATAACCAGCAAGAAACATTTCTCTATCTCTGTGCTATCAGTTTCCATTATTCTCCTGACAACTTGGATCAAATTGTCCCTGACACTCCAAAATTCCCGGGAATACAGCCCTCGTTTGTGTCTCCATAGCTGCGTATCTGTCACATTTAAAATACTAACGTTACTTTGGTGAAGAGACAACTCTGTCAGAAATATCTCAGTGCTGCGTTCACACAAAATGGCCACTGGGAAGAAAGGCCAAATGGCTGCCTGATATTTGTGGATATTTTTCACAGATATCCCAGAAAGGGAGAGATGGACAGAAGACACAGACACAGAGAGTGAGAAAAACAGAGAGACACAGATTGATGGAGGTATAAAAGGTTTCCCTTTACCTGCACACAATTTAACTTGTTCCCAGTTGGTTTATGGATTCTCTCCTCAACTTATTGTCCAAAGTGCATCACTTCACATTTCTCAGTGTTGGAGTTAACGGCCTGTCCGTTTCATTTCAATCTCCTCTGCACCCGCTCCCGAGCACAAATAATTGTCTGGTAGAAAGTGAGAAGGAGCCTCGACAGAGAGGTTGGGAAGGATTGAATGGGGAGAGGCAGAAACCCTCAACACATTTCAAAACTACACTGATTTCCACTTGAAGGAATAACTTCTCCACCCCAACACTATCCCGTCATTCTCGATAAGCCCATGCTGCCCGTGTTCTGTGATAAATTACACGCAAGTGAAAAGATTATTTTAAATAGTGGGGTTACATTTGCCACCCCCCAATCTGTAGGAACTGCTCCAGAGTCTACAGAATTTTGGAAGATGACCAGCAATGCATCCAATATTTCCAGCGCCGCTTCCTTTAATACTCTGGGATGGAGATTATCAGGCCCTGGGGATTTGTCAGCCTTTAACCCCATTCATTCCCCCAGCACCATTTTCTTACTAATACTGATTTCCTTCAATTCAATTCCACACTCTCACTAAACCATTGGTTCCCTAACATTTCTGCCAGGTTATCTGTGCCTCTTTTGTGAAGACAGAACCAAAGTATATGTTCAATTCTGCTGCCATTTCTTTGCTCCCCATTATAATTTCCCCGGAGAGATGGAGAGAGGCAGAGTCACTGAGAGATAGGGGTGAGATAGTAATGCAGAGAGTAACAGTGAGATATTCAGGTTGGCAAACAGCTAATAGTGGGGTACAACAAGGATCACTCCAAAGCCACAGATATTGCCTCATGTTGCCGCTGTCGCCATTTACCTTAAATCAGCATCCTCTGCTTTCCAAGCTTTCCCCCAATGTGCCGATTATCTCAAAGCCGATCCTCTCAGTCCCGGGACATCACTGCAGAAGTTCCTCAGGGTGAGTGTCCGAGGCCCCAACCATCTTCAGCTGCTCCATCACTGACCTTCCCTGCATAGGTGAGATGTTCGCTGATGATCGCAGCATTCACAACTCCTCAGATTGTGAAATAGTCAATGCCGGAATACTGAGCAGGACAGGCAGCATCTGTGTAAAGAGAAGCAGATTCTGGGACTGGGGGACTGAGAGACAGGAAGATAGTGAAACACACACAAACTCACTGACAACAAACGCAGTGATGCACAGACACACACACACACACACACATACACGCACAGTCTCACACACACACACACGTAGATACACGCACAGTCTCACACACACACACACATAGATACACGCACAGTCTCACACACAAACACAGATAGAGAACAGTCCCACAGTTTCACTCACAAGATCCTAATCTCCCTGGCATTAAGGGGCAATTTATCACGGCCAATCAACCTAATGCGCGCATTTTGGAGTGTGGGAGGAAACCGGAGCACCAGTAGGAAACCCACGCAGACACGGGGAGAATGTGCAAACTCCACACAGACAGTGACCTGAGACCAAAATTGAACCCAGGTCCGTGGCACTGTGAGGCAGCAGAGCTAACCACTGTGACACTCATGTTGGCCTTCATTGCAAGAGGATTGGAGTAGAAGAGCAAGGATGTCTTACTGCAGCTGGACAGAGCCTCGGTGAGACCACACCTGGAGTCTTGTGTACAGTGTTCCTCTCCTTATCTGAGGAAGGATGTACTTGCCACAGAGGGAGAGCAGTGAATGTTCACCAGACTGATTCCTGGGATGGCAGCATTGATGTCTGAGGGGAGATTGGGTCGGCTGGGCCTGTATTCACTGGAATGTAGAAGAGTGAGCGGGGATCTAATTGAAAGGTATAAAATTCTGACAGTGCTGGACAGGCTGGATACAGGGATATTGTTTCCTCCGGCTGGGGGTGTCTGGAACAAGGGGTCACAGTCTCAGGATACGGGGGGAGGCCATTTGGGACTGAGATGAGGGGAAACCTCTTCACTCAGAGGGTGGTGAACCTGTGGAATTCTCTCCCACAGAAAGCTGTGGAGACCAAGTCACTGAATATATTTAAGAAGGAAAGAGATAGAGTTCCAGACTCTAAAGGTGTCGAGGTGTATGGGGAGAGCGCTGGGGTATGGCATTGAGACAGAGGATCGGCCATGATAGCGTTGAATGGTGGGTCAGGCTCGAAGGGCTGAATGGCCTCCTCCTCCTCCTATTTTCTACGTTGATGTGACCGCCCCAAGTCTCTTTGGGCCTCCACTCTTTCCAGCCTTTCCCCATTCATAAAGCAATCTGTTCTATCCTTTTTAAAGTGGGTGACCACACAATTGTCTCCAATGAAATCCATCTTTCTCTCTTTGATCCATTCAGTTAAGACATTTTACTTTCGGGCGGCATGGTGGCACAGTGGTTCGTACTGCTGCCTCACAGCGCCAGGGACCCGGGTTCAATGCCAGCCTTGGGTGACTGTGTGGAGTTTGCACATTCTCCCCGTGTCTGCGTGGGTTTCCTCCGGGTGCTCTGGTTACCTTCCACACTCGCAAGATATATAGGTTAGATGGATTAGCAATGGGGTTATGGGGATAGGGCTGGGGTGAGGGCCTGGGTAAGATACTCTGTCATCAAGTCTGTGCAGACTCAATGAGCTGAATGGCCTCTTATGCAGCGGAATACCTCTTTGCCATTTGAAGCTTCTCGCTGTAAGACTTAAAATGCTGCCTATTTCTGTGAAATGTAGCAAACTTTCAGTCTCATCACCGGGCGACATGATGGCACAGTGGTTAGCACTGCTCCCCCACAGCACCAAGGACCCACGTTCAATTCCAGCCTCGGGTGACTGTCTGTGTGGAGTTTGTACATTCTCCCCGTGTCTGCGTGGGTTTCCTCCGGGTGCTCTGGTTTCCTCCCACACTCCAAAGATGTGCGGGTGGAGTTAATTGGCCGTGCTCAATTGCCCCTTAGTGTTAGGGAGATTCAGGCCCGGGTGGTATTGTTGTCGGGGGCAGGCTTGATGGACCAAAGGACCTCCTTCTGCACTTTAGGGATTCTATGATGAACGGCATGGTGGCACAGTGGTTAGCACAGCACCAAGAACCCAGGTTCAATTCCAGCCTCAGCTCGCTGTCAGTGTAGAGTTCTCCCAGTGTCTGCGTGGGGTTTCCTCCGGGTGCTCCAGTTTCCTCCCACAGTCCAAACATGTGCGGGTTAGGTGGATTGGCCATGATAAATTGACCTTAGTGTCAGGGGATGAACAGGGTAAATATATGGGGTTACGGGAATCGGGCCTGGGTGGGATTGTGGTCGATGCAGACTCGATGGGCCGAATGGTCTGCCCTTTAGGGATTCTATGATTCTAGGATCTCAAATCATTGATAAATACGATGAAACTGAGACAGACACGGGGACTTTGCAGCAGCAGGCAGAATGGGAATCATTGCATCCTGCACGGAGATTTATGACACAACCAATTTCAGAAAATTCACAACTCTAATTCACAACAGCAAAGTGTGGGATTGCAAACTTGGAATTATTAGCACAGGAATAAAGTTTAAAAGCTAAACACTGACATTCGGAAACAGGAGATGGCCTCACATCTTCAATTCTGTGATTGTCCCCCATCTCCTGCTCTGAATATTACAATATCTCTGCCCCCTTCATGCGTCTGCAGACTTTGAAAGTTACTCAGACATCGGTGAAACTAGTCTTTATCTCGGGGCATTTCCTGTGAAATATGCACCTTCTGCAACGAGACACAATCTAATTGACGCTTTCTGATACAATCTGAATCTCCTTTCAAACAACCTCCCAACCCCACTGTGCAGGAATGTCACCTTTTGTCACATTCCCCAACACAATTGTTGACACTTTATCAGGCGGGAAAAGTAGATTCAAGTGACAGATTCTGAGCACCAGGTTGAATCTTTAAGATGTAAAAATGAACTGAAATCCCAGGTCTCTCTGTTCCTGCAACTATTTTAACATTGACCCATTGATTTTAAATTGCTTCTCCTGTATAAAAATATCATCTATCAACCTCAGATTTAAACATTAATAAGCGACTGAGCATCAACTGCGAATTATAGAAGGTAGTTCCAAACTAATATCACAGCTGGTGTGGCAAAGTGTTTCTGAATTCCACTCCTACAAGTCTAAAATCCTCAACATTGTTTGAAATCCAATGTCCCCAAGTCCTGGACTCCCCAACCAGCAGGAAAAGTTGTTCTTTATCAGTCCTCTCCATTCCCCTTATTATCTTGAAGTGTTTGATCCAATCATCCCGTAGCCTAAATTCCAGCATTACAGAGTAACACTTCAACTACACTTTTCAACAAACAATCCCAAACCAAATACAGTGCAGGAGGCCATTCGGCCCATCGAGTCTGCACTGACCACAATCCCACCCAGGCCCCATCCCTATAATCCCATACATTTACCTCAGCTAATCCTCCTGACACTAAGGGACAATTTAGCTTGGCCAATCCACCTAACCTGTACACCTGATAGAAGTCTGCCAGATTATGAGGGGCATGAACAGAGTGGATAGTCAGAAGCTTTTTCCCAGGGTGGAAGAGTTATTACTCGGGGGCAGAGGTTTAAGGTGCGAGGGGCAAGGTTTAAAGGAGATGTGGGAGGAAAGTTTTTTTACACAGAGTGTGGTGGGTGCCTGGAACTCGTTGCCGGGGGAGGGAGTGGAAACGGATACGATAGTCAGTTTTCAAGGGCGTCTTGACAAAGACATGAATAAGATGGGAATGGAGGGATATGGTCCCCGGAAGGGTAGGGGGTTTTAGTTCAGTCAGGCAGCATGTTCGGTGCAGGATTGGAGAGCCGAAAGACCTGTTCCCGTGCTGTAATTTTCGTGGAGTTACATTTGCCACCCCCCAATCTGTAGGAACTGCTCCAGAGTCTATAGAATTTTGGAAGATGACCAGCAATGCATCCAATATTTCCAGCGCCACTTCCTTTAATACTCTGGGATGGAGATTATCAGGCCCTGGGGATTTGTCAGCCTTTAACCCCATTCATTCCCCCAGCACCATTTTCTTACTAATACTGATTTCCTTCAATTCAATTCCACACTCTCACTAAAGGATTGGTTCCCTAACATTTCTGCCAGGTTATCTGTGCCTCTTTTGTGAAGACAGAACCAAAGTATATGTTCAATTCTGCTGCCATTTTTTTGCTCCCCATTATAATTTCCCCGGAGAGATGGAGAGAGGCAGAGTCACTGAGAGATAGGGATGAGATAGTAATGCAGAGAGTAACAGTGAGATATTCAGGAGGGCAAGCAGCTAATAGTGGGGTACAACAAGGATCACTCCAAAGCCACAGATATTGCCTCATGTTGCCGCTGTCGCCATTTACCTTAAATCAGCATCCTCTGCTTTCCAAGCGTTCCCCCAATGTGCCGATTATCTCAAAGTCGATCCTCTCAGTCCCGGGACATCACTGCAGGAGTTCCTCAGGGTGAGTGTCCGAGGCCCCAACCATCTTCAGCTGCTCCATCACTGACCTTCCCTCCATAGGTGAGATGTTCGCTGATGATCGCAGCATTCACAACTCCTCAGATTGTGAAATAGTCAATGCCGGAATACTGAGCAGGACAGGCAGCATCTGTGTAAAGAGAAGGAGATTCTGGGACTGGGGGACTGAGAGACAGGAAGATAGTGAAACACACACAAACGCACTGATGCACACACATCGATACACGCACAGTCTCACACACACACACAGATAGAGAACAGTCCCACAGTCTCACTCACAATATCCGAATCTCCCTGGCATTAAGGGGCAATTTATCACGGCCAATCAACCTAACGCGCGCATCTTTGGAGTGTGGGAGGAAACCGGAGCACCCGGAGGAAACCCACGCAGACACGGGGAGAACGTGCAAACTCCACACAGACAGTGACCTGAGACCAGAATTGAACCCGGGTCCGTTGCACTGTGAGGCAGCAGAGCTAACCACTGTGACACCCATGTTGGCCTTCATTGCAAGAGGATTGGAGTAGAAGAGCAAGGATGTCGTACTGCAGCTGGACAGAGCCTCGGTGAGACCACACCTGGAGTCTTGTGTACAGTGTATGTGTGTGAGAGAGTGCGTAAGAGATAGGTACAGCACGGGGTTAGATACAGATACAGCTCCCTCTATCCGGTCCCGAATCAAACAGTCCCAGGACAGGGACAGCACGGGGTTAGATACAGAGTAAAGCTCCCACTACACTGTCCCCCATCAAACACACCCAGGACAGATACACACAGGGTTCGATGCAGAGTAAAACTCCCTCTGCACCGACCCCATCAAACACACCCAGGACAGGTACAGCACGGGGTTAGGTACAGAGTAAAGCTCCCTCGACACTGTCCCCATCAAACATACCCTGGACAGGTACAGCACGGGGTTAGATACAGAGTAAAGCTCTCTCTACACTGTCCCCATCAAACACTCCCAGGACAGGTACAGCACGGGATTAGATACAGAGTAAAGCTCCCTCTACACTGTCACTATCAAACACTCCCAGGACAGGTGCAGCACGGGGTTAGATACAGAGTAAAG
Source organism: Mustelus asterias (assembly GCF_964213995.1). NCBI lineage: Eukaryota > Metazoa > Chordata > Chondrichthyes > Carcharhiniformes > Triakidae > Mustelus > Mustelus asterias. The sequence goes on along the minus strand of NW_027590285.1, from coordinate 502,458 downwards.
CTCCCTCGACACTGTCCCCATCAAACATACCCTGGACAGGTACAGCACGGGGTTAGATACAGAGTAAAGCTCCCTCTACACTGTCCCCATCAAACACTCCCAGGACAGGTACAGCACGGGATTAGATACAGAGTAAAGCTCCCTCTACACTGTCCACATCAAACACTCCCAGGACAGATGCAGCACGGCGTTAGATATAGGGTAAAGCTCCCTCGACACTGTCCCCATCAAACACTCCCAGGACAGGTACAGCACGGGGTTAGATACAGAGTAAAGCTCCCTCTACACTGTCCCCATCAAACACTCTCAGGACAGGTACAGCACGGGGTTAGATACAGAGTAAAGCTCCCTCTGCACTGTCCCCATCAAACACTCCCAGGACAGGTACAGCACAGGGCTAGATGCAGAGTAAACCTCCCTCTGCACTGTCCCCATCAAACACTCCCAGGACAGGTACAGCACGGGGTTAGATACAGAGTAAAGCTCCCCCTACACTGTCCCCATCAAACACTCCCAGGACTGGTACAGCACGGGGTTAGATACAGAGTAAAGCTAACTCTGCACTGTCCCCATCAAACACTCCCAGGACAGGTACAGCACGGGGTTAGATACAGAGCAAAGCTCCCTCTACACTGTCCCCCATCAAACACTCCCAGGACAGGTACAGCACGGGGTTAGATACAGAGTAAAGCTCCCTCTACACTGTCCCCATCAAACACTCCCAGGACAGGTACAGCACGGGGTTAGATACAGAGTAAAGCTCCCTCTACACTGTCCCCATCAAACACTCCCTCCACAGGTACAGCACGGGGTTAGATACAAAGTAATGTTCCATCTACACTGTCCCCATCAATCACTCCCAGGACAAGGACAGCATGGGCTAGGTACAGGGTAAAGTTCCCTCTACACTGTCCGCACCACACACTCCCAGGACAGGTACAGCACGGGGTTAGATGCAAAGTAAAGTTCCCTCTCCACTGTCCCCATCAAACACTCCCAGGACAGGTACAGCACAGGGTTAAATACAGAGTAAAGTTCCCTCTACACTGTCCCCATCAAACACTCTCAGGACAGGTACAGCACAGGGTGAGATACAGAGTAATGCTCCCTCTGCACTGTCCGCATCACACACTCCCAGGACAGGTACAGTACGGGGTTAGATACAGAGTAAAGTTCCCTCTACACTGTCCCCATCAAACAATCTCAGGACAGGTACAGCACAGGGTGAGATACAGAGTAAAGCTCCCTCTACACTGTCCCCATCAAACACTCCCAGGACAGGTACAGCACAGGGTTAGATACAGAGTAAAGCTCCCTCTGCACTGTCCCCATCAAACACTCCCAGGACAGGTGCAGCACGGGGTTAGATACAGAGTAAAGCTCCCTCTGCACTGTCCCCATCAAACACTCCCAGGACAGGTGCAGCACGGGGTTAGATACAGAGTAAAGCTCCCTCTGCACTGTCCCCATCAAACACTCCCTCCACAGGTACAGCACGGGGTTAGATACAAAGTAAAGTTCCATCTACACTGTCCCCATCAAACACTCCCAGGACACGGACAGCATGGGCGAGGTACAGGGTAAAGTTCCCTCTACACTCTCCGCATCACACACTCCCAGGACAGGTACAGCACGGGGTTAGATGCAAAGTAAAGTTCCCTCTCCACTGTCCCCATCAAACACTCCCAGGACAGGTACAGCACGGGGTTAGATACAGAGTAAAGCTCCCTCTACACTGTCCCCATCAAACACTCCCAGGACAGGTACAGCACGGGGTTAGATACAGAGTAAAGCTCCCTCTACACTGTCCACATCAAACACTCCCTGGACAGGTACAGCACAGGGTGAGATACAGAGTAATGCTCCCTCTGCACTGTCCGCATCAAACACTCCCAGGACAGGTACAGCACAGGGTGAGATACAGAATAAAGCTCCCTCTGCACTGTCCGCATCACACACTCCCTGGACAGGTACAGTACGGGGTTAGATGCAAAATAAAGTTCCCTCTACACTGTCCCCATCAAACACTCCCAGGACAGGTACAGCACAGGGTGAGATACAGAGTAAACCTCCCTCTGCACTGTCCCCATCAAATACTCCCAGTACAGGTACAGCACGCGGTTAGATACAGAGCAAAGCTCCCTCTACACTGTCCCCATCAAACACTCCCAGGACAGGTACAGCATGGGGTTAGATACAGAGCAAAGCTCCCTCTACACTGTCCCCATCAAACACTCGCAGGACAGGTACAGCACGGGGTTAGATACAGAGTAAAGCTCCCTCGACACTGTCCCCATCAAACACTCCCAGGACAGGTACAGCACGGGGTTAGATACAGAGTAAAGTTCCATCTACACTGTCCCCATCAAACACTCCCAGGACAAGGACAGCATGGGCTAGGTACAGGGTAAAGTTCCCTCTACACTGTCCGCATCACACACTCCCAGGACAGGTACAGCACGGGGTTAGATGCAAAGTAAAGTTCCCTCTACACTGTCCCCATCAAACACTCCCACGACAGGTACAGCACAGGGTTCGATACAGAGTAAAGCTCCCTCTACACTGTCCCCATCAAACACTCCCAGGACAGGTACAGCACGGGGTTAGATACAGAGTAAAGTTCCCTCTGCACTGTCCCCTTCAAACACTCCCAGGACAGGTACAGCACAGGGTTAGATACAGAGTAAAGCTCCCTCTGCACTGTCCCCATCAAACACTCCCAAGACAGGTACAGCACGGGGTTAGATACAGAGTAAAGCTCCCTCTACACTGTCCCCATCAAACACTCCCAGGACAGGTACAGCACAGGGTTAGATACAGAGTAAAGCTCCCTCTGCAATGTCCCCATCAAACACTCCCAAGACAGGTACAGCACGGGGTTAGATACAGAGTAAAGCTCCCTCTACACTGTCCCCATCAAACACTCCCAGGACAGGTACAGCACGGGGTCAGATACAGAGTAAAGCTCCCGCTACACTGTCCCCATCAAACACTCCCAGGACAGGTACAGCACGGGGTTAGATACAGAGTAAAGTTCCCTCTACACTGTCCCCATCAAACACTCTCAGGACAGGTACAGCACGGGGTTAGATACAGAGTAAAGCTCCCTCTGCACTGTCCCCATCAAACACTCCCAGGACAGGTACAGCACAGGGCTAGATGCAGAGTAAACCTCCCTCTGCACTGTCCCCATCAAACACTCCCAGGACAGGTACAGCACGGGGTTAGATACAGAGTAAAGCTCCCCCTACACTGTCCCCATCAAACACTCCCAGGACTGGTACAGCACGGGGTTAGATACAGAGTAAAGCTAACTCTGCACTGTCCCCATCAAACACTCCCAGGACAGGTACAGCACGGGGTTAGATACAGAGCAAAGCTCCCTCTACACTGTCCACATCAAACACTCCCTGGACAGGTACAGCACAGGGTGAGATACAGAGTAATGCTCCCTCTGCACTGTCCGCATCAAACACTCCCAGGACAGGTACAGCACAGGGTGAGATACAGAATAAAGCTCCCTCTGCACTGTCCGCATCACACACTCCCTGGACAGGTACAGTACGGGGTTAGATGCAAAATAAAGTTCCCTCTACACTGTCCCCATCAAACACTCCCAGGACAGGTACAGCACAGGGTGAGATACAGAGTAAACCTCCCTCTGCACTGTCCCCATCAAATACTCCCAGTACAGGTACAGCACGCGGTTAGATACAGAGCAAAGCTCCCTCTACACTGTCCCCATCAAACACTCCCAGGACAGGTACAGCATGGGGTTAGATACAGAGCAAAGCTCCCTCTACACTGTCCCCATCAAACACTCGCAGGACAGGTACAGCACGGGGTTAGATACAGAGTAAAGCTCCCTCGACACTGTCCCCATCAAACACTCCCAGGACAGGTACAGCACGGGGTTAGATACAGAGTAAAGTTCCATCTACACTGTCCCCATCAAACACTCCCAGGACAAGGACAGCATGGGCTAGGTACAGGGTAAAGTTCCCTCTACACTGTCCGCATCACACACTCCCAGGACAGGTACAGCACGGGGTTAGATGCAAAGTAAAGTTCCCTCTACACTGTCCCCATCAAACACTCCCACGACAGGTACAGCACAGGGTTCGATACAGAGTAAAGCTCCCTCTACACTGTCCCCATCAAACACTCCCAGGACAGGTACAGCACGGGGTTAGATACAGAGTAAAGTTCCCTCTGCACTGTCCCCTTCAAACACTCCCAGGACAGGTACAGCACAGGGTTAGATACAGAGTAAAGCTCCCTCTGCACTGTCCCCATCAAACACTCCCAAGACAGGTACAGCACGGGGTTAGATACAGAGTAAAGCTCCCTCTACACTGTCCCCATCAAACACTCCCAGGACAGGTACAGCACAGGGTTAGATACAGAGTAAAGCTCCCTCTGCAATGTCCCCATCAAACACTCCCAAGACAGGTACAGCACGGGGTTAGATACAGAGTAAAGCTCCCTCTACACTGTCCCCATCAAACACTCCCAGGACAGGTACAGCACGGGGTCAGATACAGAGTAAAGCTCCCGCTACACTGTCCCCATCAAACACTCCCAGGACAGGTACAGCACGGGGTTAGATACAGAGTAAAGTTCCCTCTACACTGTCCCCATCAAACACTCTCAGGACAGGTACAGCACGGGGTTAGATACAGAGTAAAGCTCCCTCTGCACTGTCCCCATCAAACACTCCCAGGACAGGTACAGCACAGGGCTAGATGCAGAGTAAACCTCCCTCTGCACTGTCCCCATCAAACACTCCCAGGACAGGTACAGCACGGGGTTAGATACAGAGTAAAGCTCCCCCTACACTGTCCCCATCAAACACTCCCAGGACTGGTACAGCACGGGGTTAGATACAGAGTAAAGCTAACTCTGCACTGTCCCCATCAAACACTCCCAGGACAGGTACAGCACGGGGTTAGATACAGAGCAAAGCTCCCTCTACACTGTCCCCCATCAAACACTCCCAGGACAGGTACAGCACGGGGTTAGATACAGAGTAAAGCTCCCTCTACACTGTCCCCATCAAACACTCCCAGGACAGGTACAGCACGGGGTTAGATACAGAGTAAAGCTCCCTCTACACTGTCCCCATCAAACACTCCCTCCACAGGTACAGCACGGGGTTAGATACAAAGTAATGTTCCATCTACACTGTCCCCATCAATCACTCCCAGGACAAGGACAGCATGGGCTAGGTACAGGGTAAAGTTCCCTCTACACTGTCCGCACCACACACTCCCAGGACAGGTACAGCACGGGGTTAGATGCAAAGTAAAGTTCCCTCTCCACTGTCCCCATCAAACACTCCCAGGACAGGTACAGCACAGGGTTAAATACAGAGTAAAGTTCCCTCTACACTGTCCCCATCAAACACTCTCAGGACAGGTACAGCACAGGGTGAGATACAGAGTAATGCTCCCTCTGCACTGTCCGCATCACACACTCCCAGGACAGGTACAGTACGGGGTTAGATACAGAGTAAAGTTCCCTCTACACTGTCCCCATCAAACAATCTCAGGACAGGTACAGCACAGGGTGAGATACAGAGTAAAGCTCCCTCTACACTGTCCCCATCAAACACTCCCAGGACAGGTACAGCACAGGGTTAGATACAGAGTAAAGCTCCCTCTGCACTGTACCCATCAAACACTCCCAGGACAGGTGCAGCACGGGGTTAGATACAGAGTAAAGCTCCCTCTGCACTGTCCCCATCAAACACTCCCAGGACAGGTGCAGCACGGGGTTAGATACAGAGTAAAGCTCCCTCTGCACTGTCCCCATCAAACACTCCCTCCACAGGTACAGCACGGGGTTAGATACAAAGTAAAGTTCCATCTACACTGTCCCCATCAAACACTCTCAGGACAGGTACACCACAGGGTGAGATACAGAGTAAAGCTCCCTCGACACTGTCCCCCATCAAACACTCCCAGGACAGGTACAGCACAGGGTTAGATACAGAGTAAAGCTCCCTCTGCACTGTCCCCATCAAACACTCCCAGGACAGGTACAGCACAGGGTTAGATACAGAGTAAAGCTCCCTCTACACTGTCCGCATCACACACTCCCAGGACAGGTACAGCACGGGGTTAGATACAGAGTAAAGCTCCCTCTGCACTGTCCCCCATCAAATACTCGCAGGACAGGTACAGCACGGGGTTAGATACAGAGTAAAGCTCCCTCTACACTGTCCCCTTCAAACACTCCCAGGACAGGTACAGCACAGGGTGCGATACAGAGTAATGCTCCCTCGACTCTGTCCCCATCAAACACTCCCAGGACAGGTACAGGACGGGGTTACATGCAAAGTAAAGTTCCCTCTACACTGTCCCCATCAAACACTCCGAGGACAGGTACAGCACGGGGTTAGATACAGAGTAAAGCTCCCTCTACACTGTCCCCCATCAAACACTCCCAGGACAGGTACATCACGGGGTTAGATACAGAGTAAAGCTCCCTCTACACTGTCCCCCATCAAACACTCCCAGGACAGGTACAGCACAGGGTGAGATACAGAGTAAAGCTCCCTCTGCACTGTCCCCATCAAACACTCCCAGGACAGGTACAGCACGGGGTTAGATACAGAGTAAAGTTCCCTCTACACTGTCCCCATCAAACACTCTCAGGACAGGTACACCACAGGGTGAGATACAGAGTAAAGCTCCCTCTACACTGTCCCCCATCAAACACTCCCAGGACAGGTACAGCACAGGGTTAGATACAGAGTAAAGCTCCCTCTGCACTGTCCCCATCAAACACTCCCAGGACAGGTACAGCACAGGGTTAGATACAGAGTAAAGCTCCCTCTACACTGTCCGCATCACACACTCCCAGGACAGGTACAGCACGGGGTTAGATACAGAGTAAAGCTCCCTCTGCACTGTCCCCCATCAAATACTCGCAGGACAGGTACAGCACGGGGTTAGATACAGAGTAAAGCTCCCTCTACACTGTCCCCTTCAAACACTCCCAGGACAGGTACAGCACAGGGTGCGATACAGAGTAATGCTCCCTCGACTCTGTCCCCATCAAACACTCCCAGGACAGGTACAGGACGGGGTTACATGCAAAGTAAAGTTCCCTCTCCACTGTCCGCATCAAACACTCCGAGGACAGGTACAGCACGGGGTTAGATACAGAGTAAAGCTCCCTCTACACTGTCCCCCATCAAACACTCCCAGGACAGGTACATCACGGGGTTAGATACAGAGTAAAGCTCCCTCTACACTGTCCCCCATCAAACACTCCCAGGACAGGTACAGCACAGGGTGAGATACAGAGTAAAGCTCCCTCTGCACTGTCCGCATCACACACTCCCTGGACAGGTACAGTACGGGGTTAGATGCAAAGTAAAGTTCCCTCTACATTGTCCCCATCAAACACTCCCAGGACAAGTACAGCACGGGGTTAGATACAGAGTAAAGCTCCCTCTGCACTGTCCCCATCAAACACTCCCAGGACAGGTGGAGCACGGGGTTAGATACAGAGAAAAGCTCCCTCTACACTGTCCCCATCAAAAACCCCCAGGACATGTTCAGCATGGGGTTACAGAATAAAGCTCCCTGCACACTGTCCCCATCAAACACACACAGGACATGTTCAGCATGGGGTTACAGAATAAAGCTCCCTCTACACTGTCCCCATCAAAAACCCCCAGGACATGTTCAGCATGGGGTTCCGGAATAAAGCTCCCTGCACACTGTCCCCATCAAACACACACAGGACAGATAGAGCATGGGATTAGATACAGAGTAAAGCTCCCTCTACACTGTCCCCATCAAACACTCCCAGGACAGGTACAGCACGGGGTTAGATACAGAGTGAAGCTCCCTCTACACTGTCCCCATCAAACACTCCCAGGACAGGTACAGCACGGGGTTAGATACAGAGTCAAGCTCCCTCCACCCTGTCACTATCAAACGATCCAATGATAGATACAGCATAGGGATGGATACAGGGAAAAGCTGCTTCCCCACTGTCCACACCAAATCACCCAGGACAGGGACAGGACGGGTCTCGATAGAGAGTAAAGCTCCCTCTACATCGTCCCCCATCAAACACTCCCTGGACAGGTACAACTCGGAGCTAGATACAGAGTAAAGCTCCCTGTGCACTGTCCACATGAAATACTCCCAGGAAAGATAGAGCACGGGGTTAGAAACAAAGTAAAGCTCCCTCTCTCCTGTCCCCATCAATCACTCCCAGGACAACCACAGCATGGGCTAGGTACAGGGTAAAGTTCCCTCTACACTGTCCCCATCAAACACATCCAGGACAGGAACAGCACGTCGTTAGATACCCAGTAAAGCCCCCTCGAGACTGTCCCCATCAAATAGTCCCAGGACGGATAGAGCACGCGGTTTGATGCAGGGTAAAGCTCCCTCGACACTGTCCCCATCAAACACTCCCAGGACAGGTACAGCACGCGTTTAGATACAGAATAAAGCTCCCTCTGCATTGCCCCCCATCCAACACTCCCAGGACAGGTACAGCATGGGGTTAGATACAGAGTAAAGCTCCCTCTACACTGTCCCCATCAAACACTCCCAGGACAAGGTGGAGCACGGGGTTAGATACAGAGTAAAACTCCCGCTACACTGTCCCCATCAAACACTCACAGGAATGTTCAGCATGGGGTTACAGAATAAAGCTCCCTTCACACTGTCCTCATCAAACACACACAGGACAGATACAGCATGGGGTTAGATACAGAATAAAGCTCCCTGCACACTGTCCCCATCAAACACTCCCAGGGCAGGTACAGCACGGGGTTAGATACAGAGAAAAACTTCCTCTACACTGTCCCCATCAAACACACCCAGGATGGATACAGCACGGGGTTAGATCCAGAGTAAAGCTCCCTCGACACTGTCCCCCATCAAACACTCCCAGGACAGGTACAGCACAGGGTTAGATACAGAGTAAAGCTCCCTCTGCACTGTCCCCATCAAACACTCCCAGGACAGGTACAGCACAGGGTTAGATACAGAGTAAAGCTCCCTCTACACTGTCCGCATCACACACTCCCAGGACAGGTACAGCACGGGGTTAGATACAGAGTAAAGCTCCCTCTGCACTGTCCCCCATCAAATACTCGCAGGACAGGTACAGCACGGGGTTAGATACAGAGTAAAGCTCCCTCTACACTGTCCACTTCAAACACTCCCAGGACAGGTACAGCACAGGGTGCGATACAGAGTAATGCTCCCTCGACTCTGTCCCCATCAAACACTCCCAGGACAGGTACAGGACGGGGTTACATGCAAAGTAAAGTTCCCTCTACACTGTCCCCATCAAACACTCCGAGGACAGGTACAGCACGGGGTTAGATACAGAGTAAAGCTCCCTCTACACTGTCCCCCATCAAACACTCCCAGGACAGGTACATCACGGGGTTAGATACAGAGTAAAGCTCCCTCTACACTGTCCCCCATCAAACACTCCCAGGACAGGTACAGCACAGGGTGAGATACAGAGTAAAGCTCCCTCTGCACTGTCCCCATCAAACACTCCCAGGACAGGTACAGCACGGGGTTAGATACAGAGTAAAGTTCCCTCTACACTGTCCCCATCAAACACTCTCAGGACAGGTACACCACAGGGTGAGATACAGAGTAAAGCTCCCTCTACACTGTCCCCCATCAAACACTCCCAGGACAGGTACAGCACAGGGTTAGATACAGAGTAAAGCTCCCTCTGCACTGTCCCCATCAAACACTCCCAGGACAGGTACAGCACAGGGTTAGATACAGAGTAAAGCTCCCTCTACACTGTCCGCATCACACACTCCCAGGACAGGTACAGCACGGGGTTAGATACAGAGTAAAGCTCCCTCTGCACTGTCCCCCATCAAATACTCGCAGGACAGGTACAGCACGGGGTTAGATACAGAGTAAAGCTCCCTCTACACTGTCCCCTTCAAACACTCCCAGGACAGGTACAGCACAGGGTGCGATACAGAGTAATGCTCCCTCGACTCTGTCCCCATCAAACACTCCCAGGACAGGTACAGGACGGGGTTACATGCAAAGTAAAGTTCCCTCTCCACTGTCCGCATCAAACACTCCGAGGACAGGTACAGCACGGGGTTAGATACAGAGTAAAGCTCCCTCTACACTGTCCCCCATCAAACACTCCCAGGACAGGTACATCACGGGGTTAGATACAGAGTAAAGCTCCCTCTACACTGTCCCCCATCAAACACTCCCAGGACAGGTACAGCACAGGGTGAGATACAGAGTAAAGCTCCCTCTGCACTGTCCGCATCACACACTCCCTGGACAGGTACAGTACGGGGTTAGATGCAAAGTAAAGTTCCCTCTACACTGTCCCCATCAAACACTCCCAGGACAAGTACAGCACGGGGTTAGATACAGAGTAAAGCTCCCTCTGCACTGTCCCCATCAAACACTCCCAGGACAGGTGGAGCACGGGGTTAGATACAGAGAAAAGCTCCCTCTACACTGTCCCCATCAAAAACCCCCAGGACATGTTCAGCATGGGGTTACAGAATAAAGCTCCCTGCACACTGTCCCCATCAAACACACACAGGACATGTTCAGCATGGGGTTACAGAATAAAGCTCCCTCTACACTGTCCCCATCAAAAACCCCCAGGACATGTTCAGCATGGGGTTCCGGAATAAAGCTCCCTGCACACTGTCCCCATCAAACACACACAGGACAGATAGAGCATGGGATTAGATACAGAGTAAAGCTCCCTCTACACTGTCCCCATCAAACACTCCCAGGACAGGTACAGCACGGGGTTAGATACAGAGTGAAGCTCCCTCTACACTGTCCCCATCAAACACTCCCAGGACAGGTACAGCACGGGGTTAGATACAGAGTCAAGCTCCCTCCACCCTGTCACTATCAAACGATCCAATGATAGATACAGCATAGGGATGGATACAGGGAAAAGCTGCTTCCCCACTGTCCACACCAAATCACCCAGGACAGGGACAGGACGGATCTCGATAGAGAGTAAAGCTCCCTCTACATCGTCCCCCATCAAACACTCCCTGGACAGGTACAACTCGGAGCTAGATACAGAGTAAAGCTCCCTGTGCACTGTCCACATGAAATACTCCCAGGAAAGATAGAGCACGGGGTTAGAAACAAAGTAAAGCTCCCTCTCTCCTGTCCCCATCAATCACTCCCAGGACAACCACAGCATGGGCTAGGTACAGGGTAAAGTTCCCTCTACACTGTCCCCATCAAACACATCCAGGACAGGAACAGCACGTCGTTAGATACCCAGTAAAGCCCCCTCGAGACTGTCCCCATCAAATAGTCCCAGGACGGATAGAGCACGCGGTTTGATGCAGGGTAAAGCTCCCTCGACACTGTCCCCATCAAACACTCCCAGGACAGGTACAGCACGCGTTTAGATACAGAATAAAGCTCCCTCTGCATTGCCCCCCATCCAACACTCCCAGGACAGGTACAGCATGGGGTTAGATACAGAGTAAAGCTCCCTCTACGCTGTCCCCATCAAACACTCCCAGGACAAGGTGGAGCACGGGGTTAGATACAGAGTAAAACTCCCGCTACACTGTCCCCATCAAACACTCACAGGAATGTTCAGCATGGGGTTACAGAATAAAGCTCCCTTCACACTGTCCTCATCAAACACACACAGGACAGATACAGCATGGGGTTAGATACAGAATAAAGCTCCCTGCACACTGTCCCCATCAAACACTCCCAGGGCAGGTACAGCACGGGGTTAGATACAGAGTAAAGCTTCCTCTACACTGTCCCCATCAAACACACCCAGGATGGATACAGCACGGGGTTAGATCCAGAGTAAAGTTCCCTCTACACTGTCCCCATCAAACACTCCCAGGACATGTGGAGCACGGGGTTAGATACAGAGTAAAGCTCCCTCCACACGGTCCCCATCAAACACTGCCAGGACAGGTACAGCACGGGGCTAGATATAGACTAAAGCTCCCTCTACACTGTCCCCATCAAACACACCCAGGATAGATACAGCACGCGGTGAGAGACAGAGTAAAGCTTCCTTTGCATTGTCCCCCATCCAGCACTCCCAGGACAGGTCGAGCATGGGGTTAGATACAGAGTAAAGCTCCCTCTACACTGTCCCCATCAAACACTCCCAGGACATGTGGAGCACGGGGCTAGATACAGAGTAAAGCTCCCTCTACACTGTCCCCATCAAACACTCCCAGGACATGTGGAGCACGGGGCTAGATACAGAGTAAAGCTCCCTCTACACTGTCCCCATCAAACACTCCCAGGACAGGTACAGCACGGGGTTAGATACAGAGTAAAGCTCCCTCTACACTGTCCCCATCAAACACTCCCAGGACATGTGGAGCACGGGGCTAGATACAGAGTAAAGCTCCCTCTACACTGTCCCCATCAAACATTCCCAGGACAGGTACAGCACGGGGTTAGATACAGAGTAAAACTCCCTCTACACGGTCCCCATCAAACACTCCCAGGACAGACACAGCACGGGTTTAGATACAAAGTAAAGTTCCCTCTACACTGTCCCCATCAAATAGTCCCAGGACAGATAGAGCACGGGGTTTGATGCAGAGTAAAGCTCCCTCTACACTGTCCCCATCAAACACTCCTAGGACAGATAGAGCACGGGGTTTGATGCAGAGTAAAGCTCCCTCTACACTGTCCCCATCAAACACTCCCAGGACAGGTACAGCACGGGGTTCGATACAGATTAAAGCTCCCTCCACACTGTCCCCATCAAACACTCCCAGGACAGATACAGCACGGGGCTAGATATCGAGTAAAGCTCCCTCCACACTGTCCCCATCAAACACTCCCAGGACAGGTACAGCACGGGGTTCGATACAGAGTAAAGCTCCCTCTACACTGTCCCCATTAAACACTCCCAGGACAGGTACAATACGGGGTTAGATACAGTGTCAAGCTCCCTCCACACAGTCCCCATCAAACACTCCCAGGACAGGTACAGCACGGGGTTAGATACAGAGTCAAGCTCCCTCCACACTGTCCCCATCAAACACTCCCAGGACAGGTACAGCACGGGGTTCGATGGAGAGTAAAACCCCCTCGACACTGTCCCCATCAAACACTCACAGGACATGTTCAGCATGGGGTTCCAGAATAAAGCTCCCTGCACACTGTCCCCATCAAACACACACAGGACAGATACAAGACGGGGTTAGATACACAGTAAAGCTCCCTCTGCACTGTCCCCATCAAACACACACAGGACAGATACAACACGGGGTTAGATACAGAGTAAAGCTCCCTCTGCACTGTCCCCCATCAAACACACACAGGACAGATACAACACGGGGTTAGATAAAGGGAAAAGCTGCTTCCACACTGTCCCCATCAAACACACACAGGACAGGTACAACAAGGGGTTAGATACAGAGTAAAGCTCCCTCTACACTGCCCCCATCAAACACACACAGGACAGATAGTGCATGGGGTTAGATACAGAGTAAAGCTCCCTCTCCACTGTCCCCATCAAACACACACTGGACAGGTACAGCACGGGGCTTGATATAGAGTAAAGCTCCCTCTGCACTGTCCCCAACAAACACTCCCAGGACAGGTCCAGCACGGGGTTAGATACAGAGTAAAGCTCCCTCTACACTGTCCCCATCAAACACACCCAGGACAGATAGAGCATGGGGTTAGATACAGAGTAAAGCTCCCTCTACACTGTCCCCATCCAACACTCCCAGGACAGATAGAGCATGGGGTTAGATACAGAGTAAAGCTCCCTCTACACTGTCTCCATCAAACACACACAGGACAGATAGAGCATGGGGTTACATACAGAGTAAAGCTCCCTCTACACTGTCCCCATCAAACACACCCAGGACAGGTACAGCACGGGGTTAGATACAGAGGAAAGCTCCCTCCACACTGTCCCCATCAAACACACCCAGGACAGGTACAGCACGGGGTTAGATACAGAGGAAAGCTCCCTCCACACTGTCCCCATCAAACACACCCAGGACAGTTACAGCACGGGGTTAGATACAGAGTAAAGCTCTTTCCACACTGTCCCCATCAAACACAGCCAGGACCGGTACAGCACGGGGTAACATACAGAGTAAAGCTCCCTCTACACTGTATCTACACCCTATCGGTAACTGCAACACTATATTCTGCACCCTTTCCTCTCCTTCTCCCCTGTGTACTCTATGAACGGTATGTTTTGTCTGTATAGCGCACAAGAAACAATACTTTTCACTGCATCCCAATACAAATCAATCAAATCAAATCAAATTAACACGGTGAAGTTTGGACCCTGTGGGGTGACAGTTGTCAGAATACAGATTCTATCTTATTGTAACATTCAGGTACCACGTGTACTGAGCTCACCAGCGTTCTGTCTGTATTGTGTGAATCCAGTCTTGAAATCTCCACTCATGTTGCTAATTCTGCCAAGACAGAAACAGAAAGAATGTTTGAATTCTCCGTGATTAGACCCCTTAACAATAAACAACATGGTGGATGAGAGGGATAGAGAGAGAGAGGAAGAGATACAGAGTAACAGAGAGGTCGGGAGAATGAGAGAGAGCAATGCACAGAGTAACAGTTGTCTGAATACAGATTCCATCTCATTGTAACATTCGGTACCACATGTACTGAGCTCACCAGCATTTGCAGAAGCCATTATATAAATACTGTTCTGTCTGTATTGTGTGAATCCAATCTTGAAATTTGCACTCATGTTGCTAATTCTGCCAAGACAGAAACAGAAAGAGTGTTTGAATTCTCCGTGATTAGACCCCTTAACGATAAACAACATGGTGGATGAGAGGGATAGAGAGGGAGAGGGAGAGAGAGAGAGGAAGAGAGAGAGATGGAGCGATACAGAGTAACAGAGAGATAGGGAGAGGGAGCAATGCAGAGAGTAACAGTTAGACAGTGAGGAATAGAGATTAATTCAGATGGATGGTGAGTGACAGGGGAGTCCGAGACGCTACATAAGCAAGGTAAAGATTTGAAAATGGGGGAGTGTTTCTTACCCACTTTTAAAAGACAATCCACACTCACACCAGTCACATTTCACACTCTCTGCTCAGTCCTGTGTTGGGGGGTGTTGAGTGTGGGATCAGTGCTTGCTTTTCTCAAACCGCACTGATATTCCCAACAAGGGCAAGAGGTTTCAGTGTTTAAAACTGTAAACATTTAAAAACAAAAGCAGAAAGGATTTGGTTAAATCTCACGGGATCCAGGGTGAGGTAGCCAAATTGATATAAAATAGGCTTGATGACAGAAGGTGGTTGTAGAGGGTTGTTTTTTTGTCAAACTGGAGGCCTGTGACCAGCGGGGTGCCTCAGGGATCGGTGCTGGGTCCACTGTTATTTGTCATTTATATTAATGATTTGGATGAGAATTTAGGAGGCATGGTTCGTAAGTTTGCAAATGACACCAACATTTATGGCATAGTGGACAGTGAAGAAGGTTATCTAGGATTGCAACGGGATCTTGATCAATTGGGCCAGTGGGCTGATGAATGGCAGATGGAGTTTAATTTAGATAAATGCGAGGTGATGCATTTTGGTGGATTGAACCAACGCAGGACTTACTCAGTTAATAGTAGGGTGTTGGTGAGAGTTACAGAACAAAGAGATCTCGGGGTACAGATTGATAACTCCTTGAAAGTGGGGTCACAGGTGGATAGAGTGGTGAAGAAGGCATTCCACACTCTTGGTTTCATTGGTCAGAACATGGAATACAGGTGTTGGGACGTCTTGTTGAAGTTATACAAGGCATTGGTAAGACCACACTTGGAATGCTGTGTATTGTTTTGGTCACCCTATCATAGAAAGGATATTATTAAACCAGAAAGTGCGCACAAAAGAATTACTGGGATGCTACAGGGTCTTGATGGTTTGAGTTATAATGAGAGGCTGGATAGTCTGGGACTTTTTGTCCTTGAGTTGACTTAGGCGTGGTCTTATAGAGGTCTATAAAATAATGAGGCATAAATATAGCAGCTTTATAGAACCTCAGTTAATCCGCACTTGGAATATAGTGTTCAATTCTGATCGACACACTGCCAGAAAAATGTGGAGGCTTTGGAGAGGATTCAGAAAAGATTTACCAGGATGTTGCCTGGTATGGAGGGCATTTGCTATGAGGAGAGGTTGGAGAAACTTGATTTGTTCTCATTGGAACGACAGAGGTTGAGGGGTGAACTGGTAGAAGTCTGCAAGATTATGAGGGGCATGGTCAGAGTGGATATTCAGAAGCTTTTTCTCTGGGTCGAAGAGTCAATTACTCGGGGGCATAAGTTTCAGGTGCGAGAGGCAAGGTTTAAAGGAGATGTACGAGGCATGTTTTTTACACAGAGGGTGGTGTGCCTGGAACTCACTGCCGGGGGAGGTAGTGGAAGCAGACACAATCGTGAGCTTTACGGAGTGTCTGGACAAATACATGAATAGGATGGGAATAGAGGGATCTGGTCCCCGGAAGGGTAGGGGGTTTTAGTTCAGTCAGGCAGCATGGTCGGTGCAGGCTTGGAGGGCCGAAGGGCCTGTTCCTGTGCTGTAATTTTTGTTGTCCTTTGATAAGCTAGTCAACATCTTTTCCAAAAGGGAGAGGAGTCTAAAACTAGAGGGCACAGGTTTAAGGTGAGAGAGGAGAGGGTCCAGAGGGCAATTCTTTTCACACAGAGGGTGGTGAGGAATTGGAACAAGCTGCCAGAGGTCGTAGTAGCGGCGGGTACAATTTTATATTTTAGAAAGCATTTAGACAGTTATATTGGGAAGATTGGTATGGAGGGATATATGTCAAACAGGCAAATGGTACTAGCTTAATGGTAAAATCTGGGTGGCATGGACAAGTTTGGCCAAAGGGCTTGTTTCCAATGTGTAAATCTTTATGTCTCTACCCCGCTGGGCCCTGCAAGAACTCTCTGAGTTTGAATGAGATCACCTCTCATTCTTCCAAAGTGCATAAAATAAAAGTCCAGTCTATTGAATCTTTCCTCAGGGGACACTCCCTCCACCCCTGGAATTAATGCAGTGAAACGTCATTGAAGTCTCTCAACAAGAATGTATTTCCTTAGGTAAGAGGATAAAACTGTACACAACACTGTGTGTGTGGTTAAAGCCCCAGTTTGTGTCTTAGTTTGACTGTATTTGGACACAAACTCACACACCACACATGTGGATAAATGTGATGTTATCCACTTTGAACGGAGAAACAGAATGGCAGAGTATAGGTTAAATGGTGATAGATTGGGAATTATGGTGTACAAAGGGACCTGGATGTCCTTATACACCAGTCACTGGAAGTGAGCTTGCAGGAAAGCAAGCAGTTAGGAAGACCAATGGGATGTTGTCCTTCTTTGCAAGAGGATGTGAGTCCAGGAGCAAGGATGTCTTACTGCAGCTGGACAGGGCCTCAGTGAGACCACACCTGGAGTATTGTGGACAGTTTTGCTCTCCTTATCTGAGAAAGCATTGAAGAAAATTGCTCACTGTGAACAAACCTAAAAAAGCTGACTGATGTTTCATTCCAGATTCTCAGAGGGAGAGAGAGAGAGATTCAGAGAAAACACAGACTGAGTGAGTGAGAAAAAGGGAGTGACAGAGATCAGGAGGGGGACCGAGAGATAGTGAGTGAGAGAAATATATCAGTCAGAGTGCATCGGAAAAGGAGGATTGGGATTTGTCAGCCTTGCTTTATGGAAAGCTTTAGTGTTTGGTCAGAATGTTAACACGGTGAAGTTTGGAGCCTCTGGGGTGACAGTTGTCTGAATACAGATTCTATCTCATTGTAACATTAATGTACCACGTGTACTGAGCTCACCAACATTTGCAAACCATCGTTTGAAGAAAGCTTGCTGTTTATATTGTATGAATCCAGCCCTTTGGAAATGTAGTCAGTCTTATTCAGGAAAAGGACAAGCTAATTTCAGAGGGAGAGATACAGATACAGAGGCAGGCTGGGACTGAAACAGGATGGGATTGTGCTGTACAGGTTTCAGAGCTGACACTGAGACACACACAAGATGTACAGTCGCAGATTGTACCTGACACTTACAAAAAAACGTCGCAAATAGGAACAGGAGTAGACCATTCGGCCCATCGAGGCTGCACCGACAATAATCCCACCCTATACCCGTAACACCACACATTTACCCTGCTGATCCCCCCCGAAACTAGGGTCAATTTGTCACGGCCAATCAACCAACCTGGGCATCTTTTGACTGTGGGAGGAAACCGGAGCACCCGGAGGAAACCATGATCAGCCATGGTCACAATGGATGGCGGAGCAGGATGGAAGGGCTGAATGGCCTCCACCTGTTCCTATTTTCTATGTTTCTTTGTAAGTTCCACGTGGCAAAGTGTTTCTTCATTTCACTCCTAAAAGTCTAAAATACCAAACATTGTCTAAAATCAAATGTCCCCAAGTCCTGGACTCCCCAACCAGCAGAAAATGTTCCTCTTTATCAGCATCTGTGGGTCATCCTGACTCGAAACATTGGCTCTATTCCCTCTCCACAGATGCTGTTTAATGCGTTTCACTGCATTAAAACCTGCTGAGATTTTCTGTTTTTGTTTCAGCGCCTGTTCGGCGACACTGAGGGAGAATTTAGCATGGCCAATGCACCCTAACCATCGTGTCTTTCAGACTGTGGGGGGAAAGTGGAGCAGGCGGAGGAAACCCACGCAGACACGGGGAGAATGTACAGACTCCGCACAGACAGTGACCCAAGCCTGGAATCGACCCTGGGTCCCTGGCGCTCTGAGGCAGCAGTGCTAACCTCTGTGCCACCCATGATTCCTGCATCTGCAGTATTTTGCTTTTAGCTTTCTTCTTTATTAACCCTCTCCATTTCACTTATTATTTTGAAGGGTTTCATTAAGTCACTCCTTAACCTCAATCCCAGTGTTTCAGAGTAAATCTTCATCGACACAAAAACCATACAATCACCACAGTGCAGAAGGAGGCCATTCAACCTATCGGGTCTGTACTGACTCTCCGAAAGAGCATCTATCCGCATAACGCCATGCATTTACCAGAGCTAATTCCCCGAACCTACACATCCCTGGACACTAAGGGGCAATTTATCATGGCCAATTAACCTAAACCGCACACCTTTGGAGTGTGGGAGGAAACCGGGGCACCCGGAGGAAACCCACGCAGACACGGGGAGAATGTGTAAACTCCACACAGACAGTCACCCGAGGCTGGAATTGAACCCGTGTTCCTGACGCTGTCAGGCAGCAGTGCCAACCACTGTGCCATTGTACCACCCTGCTCAGAAAACACTTCCAACCCAAACACAACACACAGAGTAAAATCCCCTCTGCTCTGTCCAAGGAATTTTTAATTGCAGATTTTTAGATTGACTTTTTAGGAAAAACAGAACTCAAATTGCTCAGCATCCCAGAGTGGACTCTTGTTTATTCCAACCATGATCTCATCCCCGCAGATTCAAACATGAAGTTTAAGCTGTGGATACAGTTGTGTCTGTCTGTCTCAGAGTTTGTGTATTCAGTCTTTCACTGCCTTTTAAACTTATCTGAAGAATTTGAATGCTGGATGTTGCTTAATCATTCCTTTCTCTCAGCACATGGAACTGGTGAAACTTCAAGGGTCACAATCTAATGTCAGTAACAAAGAACTGTATCTTTATTCATCCATCATTTCCAATCTCTGAATAGATCACACACATTTCCAGAATGCAGGAAGCTCTCAATGGAAACTGCTTCCAATTATTCCCCAATACAATTGTTCACACGTTACTGTAAACTACATTCCACTGACATTCCCAAAGCAGCCACAGAAAAGTGACTGGTTATTTTAAACATTGAAACTGAACTATATTAACTTACGATTCACTCACATTGTACAGAAATGTTGACCCTGTGGGATGACAGTTTGGGAGTAACATTGCAACATTAAGGTGCCCTGCGTATTGTGTTTGACAACATTTGCAGCATTTCCAAGATATCAGCGACATTGCTGTGTGTATTGTGTGAATCAAGCTGTGAAATATCCACACATATTGAACTCCCACTGCTGCTGTCTTTTCATCATTTATAAACACACAAACTAGAAGCAGGAGGAGGCCATTCGGCCCTTCCAGCCTGCTCCAACATTCATTATGATCATGGCTGATCATCAAATTCAACATCCTGATCCCACTTTAGCCCCAAGAGCTCCATCCAATTGTTGGATAAAATTAGATCCCTGTTAGTTCCCACATTGAAGCGATCGAAGAGTGGATACCTCAAGTATTTTGATGCAGAGAAAACCTTCCTCGACACTGTCCCCACCAAACACACTCAGGACAGATACAGCACGGGGTTAGATACAGAGTAAAGCTCCCTCGACACTGTCCCCACCAAACACACTCAGGACAGATACAGCACGGGGTTAGATACAGAGTAAAGCTCGCTGTACACTGTCCCCATCAAACACACCCAGGACAGATACAGCACGGGGTTACATACAGAGTAAAGCTCCCTCTACACTGTCCCCATCAAACACTCCCAGGACAGACACAGCAAAGAGTTCGATACAGAGTAAAGCTCCCTCCATACTGTCCCCATCAAACACTCCCAGGGCAGATACAGCATGGGTGTAGATACAGAGTAAAGCTCCCTCTACACTATCCCCATCAAACACTCCCAGGACAGATACAGCACGGGGTTCGATACAGAGTAAAGCTCCCTCTACACTGTCCCCATCAAACACTAACAGGACAGGTACAGCACGGGGTTAGATGCAGAGTAAAGCTCCCACTACACTGTCCCCATCAAACACTCCTGCGACAGATACAGCACGGGGTTAGATACAGAGTAAAGCTCCCTCTCCACTGTCCCCATCAAACACTCGCAGGACAGGTACAGCATGGGGTAGATACAGAGTAAAGCTCCCTCTACACTGTTCCCATCAAACACTACCAGGACAGGTACAGCACGGGGTTAGATACAGAGTAAAGCTCCCTCTACACTGTCCCCATCACACACACCGGACAGCTACAGCACGGGGTTAGATACAAAGTATAGCTCCCTCTATCCTGTCCCCATCAATCACTCCCAGGACAATGACAGCATGGGCTCGGTACAGGGTAAAGTTCCCTCTACACTGTCCCCCATCAAACACTCCCAGGACAGGTACAGCACGGGGTTAGATACAGAGTAAAGTTCCCTCTACACTGTCCCCCATCAAACACTCCCAGGACAGGTACAGCACGGGGTTAGATACAGAGTAAAGCTCCCTCTGCACTGTCCCCCATCAAACACTCCCAGGACAGGTACAGCACGGGGTTAGATACAGAGTAAAGTTCCCTCCACACTGTCCCCATCCACCACTCCCAGGACAGATTAGCACGGGTTTAGATACAGAGCAAAGCTCCCTCTCCACTGTGCCCCATCAAACACTCCCAGGAAAGATTGAGCACGGGTTTGATGCAGTGTAAAGTTCCCTCTACACTGTCCCCATCAAACACATCCAGGACAGGAACAGCAAGGGGTGAGGTACCCAGAAAAGCCCACTCTACACTGTCCCGATCAAATAGTCCCAGGGCAGATAGAGCTCGGGGTTTGATGCAGAGTAAAGCTCCCTCTGCACTGTCCCCATCAAACACTCCCAGGACAGGAACAGCACGGGGTCAGATGCAGAGTAAAACTCCCTCTACATTGTGCCCCATCATTGTGTGTGTGTGAGAGAGAATATGTGTGTGTTTGTGTGTGTGTGTGAGAGAGAGGGAATGTGTGAGAGACAGTGTTTGAGAGAGACAGGTAGTGTGCGAGAGAGAGACAGGGAGTGTGTGTGTGTGTGTGTGAGAGAGAGTGTATATGTGAGAGACTGTGAGAGACTGCATGAGAGAGTGTGTGAGCATGAAAGAATGTGAGAGAGAGAGTGTGTGTGTGAGAGAGAGAGTACGCGTGTGAGAGAGAGTGTGTGCGCAAGAGAGAGAGAGAGAGCGTGTGTATGTGTGTGTGTGTGAGTGCGTAAGAGTGCGCGTGTGTATGAGAGAGAGTCTTGTGTGTGAGAGAAAGAGCGCGTGTATGTGTGGGTGAGAGTGTATGTGTGTGAGAGTGAGTGTGAGAGAGTGCATGTGTTAGAGAGTGTGTGAGCGTGAAAGAGTGTGTGTGAGAGTGTGTGTGTGTGAGTGTGTGTGAGAGAGAGTGTGTGTGTGTGTGTGAGATTATGTGTGTGTCTGAGAGTGTGTAAGAGAGAGAGTGTGTGTGAGCTGATCTTTCTCTACACCCTCTCGGTAACTGCAACACTATATTCTGCACCCTTTCCTCTCCTTCTCCCTGTGTACTCTATGAACGGTCTGTTTTGTCTGGATAGCGCACAAGAAACAATACTTTTCACTGCATCCCAACACAAATCAATCAAATCAAATCAAATTAACACGGTGAAGTTTGGACCCTGTGGGGTGACAGTTGTCTGAATACAGATTCTATCTTATTGTAACATTCAGGTACCACGTGTACTGAGCTCACCAGCGTTCTGTCTGTATTGTGTGAATCCAGTCTTGAAATATCCACTCATGTTGCTAATTCTGCCAAGACAGAAACAGAAAGAGTGTTTGAATTCTCCGTGATTAGACCCCTTAACGATAAACAACATGGTGGATGAGAGGGATAGAGAGGGAGAGGGTGAGAGGGATAGAGAGGGAGAGGGAGAGAGAGAGAGAGAGAGGAAGAGAGAGAGATGGAGCGATGCAGAGTAACAGAGAGATAGGGAGAGGGAGCAATGCAGAGAGTAACAGTTAGACAGTGAGGAATAGAGATTAATTCAGATGGGTAGTGAGTGACAGGGGAGTCCGAGACGCTACATAAACAAGGTAAAGATTTGAAAATGGAGGAGTGTTTCTTACCCACTTTTAAAAGACAATCCACACTCACACCAGTCACATTTCACACTCTCTGCTCAGTCCTGTGTTGGGGGGTGTTGAGTGTGGGATCAGTGTTTGCTTTTCTCAAACCGCAGTGATATTCCCAACAACGGCAAGACGTTTCAGTGTTTAAAACTGTAAACATTTAAAAACAAAAGCAGACAGGATTTGGTTAAATCTCACGGGATCCAGGGTGAGGTAGCCAAATGGATATAAAATAGGCTGGATGACAGAAGACAGAGGGTGGTTGTAGAGGGTTGTTTTTTTGGTCAAACTGGAGGCCTGTGACCAGCGGGGTGCCTCAGGGATCGGTGCTGGCTCCACTGTTATTGGTCATCTATATTAATGATTTGGATGGGAATTTAGGAGGCATGGTTTGTAAGTTTGCAGTTGACACCAAGATTTGTGGCATAGTGGACAGTGAAGAAGGTTATCTCGGGTTGCAATGGGATCTTGATCAATTGGGCCAGTGGGCTGTTGAATGGCAGATGGAGTTTAATTTAGATAAATGCAAGGTGATACATTTTGGTGGATCGAACCAACACAGGACTTACTCAGTTAATGGTAGAGTGTTGGTGAGAGTTACAGAACAAAGAGATCTCGGGGGTACAGATTGACAGCTCCTTGAAAGTGGAGTCACAGGTGGATAGAGTGGTGAAGAAGGCATTCCACATGCTTGGTTTCATTGGTCAGAACATGGAATACAGGAGTTGGGACGTCTTGTTGAAGTTGTACAAGACATTGGTAAGACCACACTTGGAATGCTGTGTATTGTTCTGGTCACCCTTATAAAAAGGAGATTATTAAGCAAGAAAGTGTGCAGAAAAGAATGACTGGGATGCTATGGGGTCCTGAAGGTTTGAGTTATAATGAGAGGCTGGATACTCTGGGACTTTTTTTCCCTTGAGTTGGCTTAGTGGTGTTCTTATAGAGGTCTCTAAAATAATGAGGGCATGGATACAGCAGCTTTACAGAACCTTAGTTAGGCCGCACTTGGAATATAGTGTTCAATTCTGATCGACACACGACCAGAAAGATGTGGAGAATTTGGAGAGGGTTCAGAAAAGATTTACCAGGATGTTGCCTGGTATGGAGGGCATTAGCTCTGAGGAGAGATTGGAGAAACTTGGTTTGTTCTCACTGGAACGACGGAGGTTGAGGGGCGACCTGATAGAATTCAACAAGATTATGAGAGGCATGGACAGAGTGGATAGTCAGGAGCTTTTTCCCAGGGTTGAAGAGTCAATTACTAGGGGGCACAGGTTTAAGGTGCGAGGGACAAGGTTTAAAGGAGATGTACGAGGCAGGTTTTTTACACAGAGGGTGGTGGGTGCCTGGAACTCGCTGCTGGGAGAGGTAGTGGAAGCAGATACGACAGTGAGTTTTACGGAACGTCTGGACAAATACATGAATAGGATGGGAATAGAGGGATATGGTGCCCGGAAGGGTAGGGGTTTTAGTTCAGTCGGGCAGCATGGTTGGTGCAGGCATGGAGGGCCGAAGGGACTGTTCCTGTGCTGTAATTCCTGTCCCCATCAAACACTTCCAGGACAGGTACAGCACAGGGTTAGGTACAGAGTAAAGCTCCCTCGACACTGTCCCCATTAAACACTCGCAGGACAGGGACAGCACGGGTTTAGATCCAGAGTGAAGCTCCCTCTACACTGTCCCCATCAAACACTCCCAGGACAGGTACAGCACAGGGTTAGATACAGAGTAAAGCTCCCTCTGCACTATCCCCATCAAACACTCGCAGGACAGGTACAGCACGGGGTTAGATACAGAGTAAAGCTCCCTCTACACTATCCCCATCAAACACTCGCAGGACAGGGACAGCACGGGTTTAGATCCAGAGTGAAGCTCCCTCTACACTGTCCCCATCAAACACTCCCAGGATAGATACATCACGGGGTTAGATACAGAGTGAAGCTCCCTCGACACTGTCCCCATCAAACACTCCCAGGACAGGTACAGCACGGGGTTAGATACAGAGTGAAGCTCCCTCGACACTGTCCCCATCAAACACTCCCAGGACAGGTACAGCACGGGGTTAGATACAGAGTGAAGCTCCCTCGACACTGTCCCCATCAAACACTCCCAGGACAGGTACAGCACGGGGTTCGATACAGCTCAAATCTTCCTCGACATTTTGCACCATCATTGTGTGTGTGTGTGTGTGTGTGTGAGAGAATGTGTGTGCGAGAGAGAGAGAGTGTGTGTGTGTGAGAGAGAGAGATTGTGTGAGAGAGAGTGTGCGAGAGAGTGTGAGTGTGTGAGAGAGAGAGTGTGTGTGTGAGAGAGTGTGTGTGCGAGAGAGAGAGTGCGAGAGTGAGAGTGTGTGCGAGAGTGAGTGTGTGCGAGAGAGAGTGTGTGCGAGAGAGCGTGTGTGCGAGAGAGAGTGTGTGCGAGAGAGAGTGTGTGCGAGAGAGAGTGTGTGTGTGTGTGAGAGAGATTGTGTGCGAGAGAGTGTGTGCGAAAGTGTGTGTATGAGAGAGCGTGTGTGTATGAGAGAGCGTGTGTGAGAGAGTGTGTGCGAGAGAGTGTGTGCGTGTGAGAGAGAGAGTGTGTGCGAGAGAGCGTGTGCGTGAGAGAGAGAGTGTGTGCGTGAGAGAGAGTGTGTGCGTGAGAGAGAGTGTGTGCGTGAGAGAGAGTGTGTGCGTGACAGAGAGAGAGAGAGTGTGTGTGAGAGACAGTGTGTGCGAGAGTGAGAGTGTGTGTCTGAGAGAGAGTGTGCGTGTGCGAGAGAGAGTGTGTGTGAGAGACAGTGTGTGCGAGAGTGAGAGTGTGTGTGTGAGAGAGAGTGTGCGTGTGAGAGAGATTGTGTGTGTGTGAGAGAGAGTATATGTTTGAGAGAGTGGATGTGTGAGAGAGAGAGTGTATGTGTGTGAGAGAGAGAGTGTATGTGTGTGAGAGAGTGAGTGTATGTGTGTGTGAGAGAGTGAGTGTATGTGTGTGAGAGTGTGACAGTGAGAGAGAATGCGTGGGTGAGAGTGTGTGAGCGTGAAAGTGTGTGTGAGAGAATGTGTGTGAGAGGGAAAGTGTGTGTGAGAGACAGAGAGAGCATGTGTGTGTGTGTGTGTGTCTGAGAGTGTGTAAGGAGAGCGTGTGTGTGACCTGATCTTCCTCTACAGTCTATCAGTAACTGAAACACGGGATTAGATGCAAAATAAAGAGTCTTCACTCCCGCACTCTCACACACATTCTCTCACACACACTCTCTCACACACACTCTCTCTCACACACTCTCTCTCACACACTCTCTCTCACACACTCTCTCTCACACACTCTCTCTCACACACTCTCTCTCACACACACACACACACACTTTCTCACACTCTCTCTCTCGCACACACACTCTCTCTCTGTCTCTCCACACTGTTCCCATCCAAAACACCCAGGACAGATACAGCACGGGGTTAGGTACAGATTAAAGCTCCCTCTACACTGTCCCCATCAAACACTCCCAGGACAGGTACAGCACAGGGTTAGATACAGAGTAAAGCTCTCTCTACACTGTCCCCATCAAACACACCCAGGACAGGTACAGCACGGGGTTAGATACAGATTAAACCGCACTGTACACTCTCCCCATCAAACACTCCCAGGACAGGTACAGCACGGGGTGAGATACAGAGTAAATCTCCCTCTACACTGTCCCCATCCAACACACCCAGGACAGATACAGCACGGGGTGAGATACAGAGTAAAGCTTCCTCTACACTGTCCCCATCAAACACTCCCAGAACAGATACAGCACGGGGTTAGATATAGAGTAAAGCTCCCTCTTCACTGTCTCCATCAAATAAACCAAGGACAGATACAGCACGGGTTTAGATACAGAGTAAAGCTCCCTCTACACTGTCCCCATCAAAACACTCCCAGGACAGGTACAGCACAGGGTTGGATACAGAGTAAAGCTCCCTCGACACTGTCCCCATCAAAACAGTCCCAGAACAGATACAGCACGGGTTTAGATATAGAGTAAATCTCCCTCTACACTGTCCCCATCAAACAAACCAAGGACAGATACAGCACGGGGTTAGATACAGAGTAAAGCTCCCTCTGCACTGGCCCATCAAACACTCCCAGGACAGGTACAGCACGGGTTTAGATACAGAGTAAAGCTCCCTCGATACTGTCCCCATCAAACACTCCCAGGACAGGGACAGCATGGGTTAGATATGGGGTAACGCTCCCTCTACAATATCCCCATCAGACAACCGAGGACAGGTACAGCACGGGGTTAGATACAGAGTAAAGCTCCCTCTACACTGTCACCATGAAACACTCCCAAGACAGATACAGCATGGGGTGAGATACAGAGTAAAGCTCACTGTACACTGTCCCCATCAAATAGTCCCAGAAAAGATACAGCACGGGGTGAGATACAGACTGAAGCTCCCTCGACACGGTCCCCATCAAACACTCCCAGGACATGTACAGCACGGGGTTAGATACAGATTAAGGCTCACTGTACACTGTCCCCATCAAACAGTCCCAGAACAGATTCAGCACGGGGTTAGATATAGAGTAAAGCTCCCTCTACACTGTCCCCATCAAACAAACCA
>NW_027590285.1:447500-470000 GCF_964213995.1 Mustelus asterias | reverse complement strand
TATTTGTCATTTATATTAATGATTTGGATGAGAATTTAGGAGGCATGGTTTGTAAGTTTGCAGTTGACACCAAGATTTGTGGCATAGTGGACAGTGAAGAAGGTTATCTCGGGTTGCAATGGGATCTTGATCAATTGGGCCAGTGGGCTGTTGAATGGCAGATGGAGTTTAATTTAGATAAATGCAAGCGGATACATTTTGGTGGATCGAACCAACACAGGACTTACTCAGTTAATGGTAGGGTATTGGTGAGAGTTACAGAACAAAGGGATCTAGGGGTACAGATTGATAGCTCCATGAAAGTGGAGTCACAGGTGGATAGGGTGGTGAAGAAGGCATTCCACATGCTGGGTTTCATTGGTCAGAACATGGAATAGAGGAGTTGGGACGTCTTGTTGGAGTTGTACAAGACATTGGTGAGACCACACTTGGAATGCTGTGTATAGTTCTGGTCACCTTATAAAAAGGAGATTATTAAGCTAGAAAGTGTGCAGAAAAGAATGACTGGGATGCTATGGGGTCCTGATGGTTTGAGTTATAATGAGAGGCTGGATACTCTGGGACCTTTTTTCCCTTGAGTTGGCTTAGTGGTGTTCTTCTAGAGGTCTCTAAAATAATGAGGGCATGGATACAGCAGCTTTATAGAACCTTAGTTAGGCCGCACTTGGAATATAGTGTTCAATTCTGATCGACACACTACCAGAAAGATGTGGAGAATTTGGAGAGGGTTCAGAAAAGATTTACCAGGATGTTGCCTGGTATGGAGGGCATTAGCTCTGAGGAGAGATTGGAGAAACTTGGTTTGTTCTCACTGGAACGACGGAGGTTGAGGGGAGACCTGATAGAATTCTACAAGATTATGAGGGGCATGGACAGAGTGGATAGTCAGAAGCTTTTTACCAGGGTGGAAGATTCAAAATCTAGGGGGCATAGGTTTAAGGTGTGAGGGGCAAGGTTTAAAGGAGATGTACAAGGCAAGTTTTTTTACACAGAGGGTGGTGGGTGCCTGGAACTCGCTGTCGGGGGAGGGAGTGGAAGCAGATACGATAGTGAGTTTTACGGAACGTCTGGACAAATACATGAATAGGATGGGAATAGAGGGATATGGTCCCCGGAAGGGTAGGGGGTTTTAGTTCAGTCGGGCAGCATGGTTGGTGCAGGCTTGGAGGGCCGAAGGGACTGTTCCTGTGCTGTAATTCTCTTTGTTCTTTGAGAAGCTCGTCAACATCTTTTCCAAAAGGGAGGGGAGTCTAAAACTAGAAGACACAGGTTTAAGGTGAGAGGGGAGAGGGTCCAGAGGGCAATTCTTTTCACACATAGGGTGGTGAGGGATTGGAACAAGCTGCCAGAGGTCGGAGTAGAAGCGGACACAATTTTATATTTTAAAAAGCATTTAGGCAGTTATTCTGGTAAGATTGGTGTGGAGGGATTTGGGCCAAACGCAAGGCATTTGATACGAGCTTTATGGTAAAAACTGGGTGGCAGGGAAAAGTTGGGCCAAAGGGCCCATTTGTATCTGAGCTCTGTTTTCTGCCCGGAAACCATTTCTCAATCCATCCCAGTATTTTCCAAATTTGTGGATTGGACACAGTAAATTGCCGTTTCCTGTCCAAAGCTGTGTTGGTTCGGTGGATTAAGGTAAATGTGTGGGGTTACGGGGATAGGGCTGGGTCAAGGGCCTTGGTAAGATACTGTGTCAGAGAGTCAGTACAGACTCGATGGGCTGAATGGTCTCCTTCTGCACTGCAGGGATTCTGTGACTCTACTATTAAGATCCCTTTGTCATTTGAAGCTTCCAGCTAAAATGCTGACAATGCTGCCTATTTCTGTGCACTTTGGCAAATGTTCTGTCTCATCACCGGGTGACACGGTGGCACAGTGGTTAGCACTGCTGACTCACAGCGCCAGGGATCTGGGTTCGATTCCCCGCCTCGAGTGACTGTCTGTGTGGAGTTTGCACGTTTGCTAAATTGTCCCTTAGTGTCAGGGGGATTCGGGCCTGGGTGGGATTACTGTCGGGGCAGGCTTGTTGGGCTGAATGGCCTCATTCTGCAGTGTAGGAATTCTATGACTCTTGGATCTTAAATGGTTGATAAAGAGTGAAACTGAGACACAAACTGGGGCTTGGCAGCAGCAGATAGAATGGGAATCATTGCATCCTGCAGGGATTTTTATTACAGAATCAATTTCAGAAAATTTACAACTCAAAATCCACAACAGCAAAGTGTGGGATTGCAAACTTGGAATGATTAGCCCAGGGCTAAAGTTTAAAAGCTACAGATTGACATTCAGAAACAAGAGATGGCCTCACATCTTCAATTCTGTGATTGTCTGCCATCTCCTGCTCTGAATATTACAAAATCTCTGCCCCCTTCATGCGTCTGGAGACTTTGAAAGTTACGCAGACATTGGTAAAACGTTCCTTTATCTCAAGGCATCTCCTGTGAAATACTCAACTTCTGCAAAGAGACACAATCTAATTGACACTTTCTGAATCTCCTTTCAAACAACCTCCCAACCCCATTGTGCAGGATGCAGGAATGTCACCTTTTGTCACATTCCCCAACACAATTGTTGACACGTTTTCGGGACAGGAAAAGTAGATTCAACTGACAGATTCTGAGCCCCAGGTTGAATCTTTAAGATGTAAAAATGAACTGAAAGCCCAGGTCTCTCTGTTCCTGCAACTATTTTAACATTGACCCATTGATTTTAAATTGCTTCTCCTGTGTGTAAAATACCATCCATCAACTTCAGGTTTGAACATTAATAAGCGACTGAGCATCAACTGTGAATTATAGAAGGTAGTTCCAAACTAATATCACACCTGGTGTGGCAAAGTGTTCCTGAATTTCACTCCGAAAAGTCTAAAACCCTAAACATTGTCTAAAATCCAATGTCCCCCAAGTCCTGTCCCCATCAAACACTCCCAGGACAGGTACAGCACAGGGTTAGGTACAGAGTATAGCTCCCTGGACACTGTCCCCATTAAACACTCCCAGGAAAAATACAGCACGGGGTTCAATACAGAGTAAAGGTCCCTCGACACTGTCTCCATCAAACACTCGCAGGACAGGGACAGCACGGGGTTCGATACAGAGTAAAGCTCCCTCTCCACTATCCCCATAAAACACTTCCAGGAGAGATACAGCATGGGGTTAGATACAGAGCAAAACTCCCTCTACACTGTCCCCCATCAAACACACCCAGGACAGGTTCAGCACGTGTTTAGATAGAGTGAAGCTCCCTATACACTGTCCCCATCAAACACTCCCAGGACAGGTACAGCACGGGGTTAGATACAGAGTAAAGCTCCCTCTATACTGTCCCCCATCAAACACTCCCAGGACAGGTACAGCACGGGGTTCGATACAGAGTAAAGCTCCCTCTCCACTGTCCCCATAAAACACTTCCAGGAGAGATACAGCACGGGGTTAGATACAGAGCAAAGCTCCCTCTACACTGTCCCCCATCAAACACACCCAGGACAGATACAGCACGTGTTTAGATACAGAGTGAAGCTCCCTCTACACTGTCCCCCATCAAACACTCCCAGGACATATACAGCACAGGGTTAGATACAGAGTAAAGCTCCCTCTACACTATCCCCATCAAACACTCCCAGGACAGGTACAGCACAGGTTTAGATACAGAGTGAAGCTCCCTATACACTGTCCCCATCATATAATCCAATGACAGACACAGCATGGTGCTAGATTAAAGGAAAAGCTGCCTCCACATTGTGCACATCAAACACACCCAGGACAGGTACAGCACGGGGTTAGATACAGCTCAAATCTTCCTCTCCATTTTGCCCCATCATTCTGTGGGTGTGTGTGTGAGAGAATGTGTGTGTGAGAGAGAGTGTGTGTATGTGTGAGAGAGTGTGTGTGAGAGAGAGAGTGTGTGTGAGAGAGAGAGTGTGTGTGAGAGAGAGAGTGTGTGCGAGAGAGAGAGTGTGTGCGAGAGAGAGAGAGTGTGTGCGAGAGACAGTGTGTGTGCGAGAGAGAGTGTGTGTGCGAGAGAGAGAGCGTGTGCTTGAGAGAGAGTGTGTGTGTGAGAGAGTATATGTTTGTGAGTGTATGTGTGAGAGAGAGTGTGTGTGAGAGAGAGATAGAGTGTGTGAGAGAGAGAGTGTGTGCGAGAGAGAGTGTGTGTGTGTGAGAGAGAGTGTGTGTTTGAGAGAGAGTGTGTGCGAGAGAGAGTGTGTGTGAGAGAGAGACTGTGCGTGAGAGAGAGTGTGTTAGAGAGAGTGTGTGTGTGAGAAAGAGTGTGTGTGTGAGAGACAGGCTGTGTGTGAGAGACAGGCTGTGTGTGAGAGAGTGTGTGAGAGAGTGTGTGCGAGAGAGAGAGTGTGTGTGTGAGAGAGAGTGCGTGTGAGTGAGAGTCTGTGTGTGAGAGAGAGTGTGTGTGTGTGAGAGTGTGTGTGAGAGTGAGAGTGTGTGGGAGAGTGAGAGTGTGTGTGAGAGAGAAACCGTGTGTGTGAGAGAGCGTGTGTGTGTGTGAGAGAGAGAGTGTGTGTGAGAGAGAGAATGTGTGTGAGAGAGAGTGTGTGTGTGTGAGAGAGAGTTTTCGAGAGAGAGTTTTCGAGAGAGAGAGTGTGTGTGTGTGTGTGAGAGAGAGTGTGTGTGTGAGAGAGAGAGTTTTCGAGAGAGTGTGTGCGAGAGAGAGAGTGTGTGTGAGAGAGACCGTTTGTGTGAGAGATAGTGTGTGTGAGAGAGAGAGTGTGTGTGAGAGAGAGAGTGTGTGTGAGAGAGAGAGTGTGCGAGAGTGTGTGTGTGAGAGAGTGTGTGTGTGAGAGAGAGAGTGTGTGTGAGAGAGAGTGTGTGTGTGAGAGAGAGAGAGTGTGTGTGAGAGAGAGAGAGAGTGTGTGTGTGAGAGTGTGTGTGTGTGTGTGTGTGAGAGAGAGTGTGTGTGTGAGAGACATAGAGTGTGTGCGAGAGCGAGAGCGTGTGTGTGTCCCCATCAAACAAACCAAGGACAGATACAGCACGGAGTTAGATACAGAGTAAAGCTCCCTCTGCACTGTCCCCAACAAACTCGCCCAGGACAGGTACAGCACGGGGTTAGATACAGAGTAAAGCTCTCGCGATACTGTCCCCAACAAACACTCCCAGGACAGGTACAGCACGGCGTTAGATACAGAGTAAAGCTCCCTCTACACTGTCCCCATCAAACACCCCCCAGGACAGGTACAGCACGGGGTTAGATACAGATTAAAGCTCATTGTACACTGTCCCCATCAAACAAACCAAGGACAGGTACAGCACGGGTTTAGATACAGAGTAAAGCTCCCTCGATACTGTCCCCATCAAACACTCCCAAGACAGGGACAGCATGGATTAGATACAGAGTAAAGCTCCCTCTGCACTATCCCCATCAAACACTCCCAGGACAGATACAGCAAGTGGTTAGATGTATAGTAAAGCTCCCTCGACACTGTCCCCATCAAACACTCCCAGGACAGGTACAGCATGGGGTTAGATACAGAATAAATCTCCCTCTACACTGTCCCCATCAAACACTCCCAGGACAGGTACAGCAGGGGACTAGATACAGAGTAAAGCTCCCTCTACACTGTCCCCATCAAACTTGCCCAGCACAGGTACAGCACGGGGTTAGACACAGAGTAAAGCTCACTCGACACTGTCCCCATCAAACACTCCCACGACAGATACAGCAAGTGGTTAGATATAGAGTAAAGCTCCCACTTCACTGTCCTCATCAAACACTCCCAGGACAGATACAGCACAGGGTTAGATACAGATAAAGCTCCCTCTACACTGTCCGCATCATAAAATCCAATGACAGACACAGCATGGTGCTAGATTAAAGGAAAGGCTGCCTCCACATTGTGCACATCAAACAGACCCAGGACAGGTACAGCACGGGGTTATATACAGCTCAAATCTTCCTCTACATTTTGCCCATCATTGTGTGTGTGTGTGTGAGAGAGAATGTGTGTGTGAGAGAGAGAGAGTGTGTGTGCGTGAGAGAGTGTGTGTGCGTGAGAGAGAGTGTGTGCGTGAGAGAGAGTGTGTGCGTGAGAGAGAGTGTGTGCGTGAGAGAGACTGTGTGCGTGAGAGAGAGTGTGTGCGTGAGGGAGGGTGTGTGTGTGAGAACGTGTGTGTGTGTGAGAGAGAGTTTGTGTGAGAGAGAGTGTGTGTGAGAGAGAGTGTGTGCGAGAGAGAGTGTGCGAGAGAGAGTGTGCGAGAGAGAGTGTGCGAGAGAGAGAGTGTGTGCGAGAGAGAGTGTGTGCGAGAGAGAGTGTGTGCGAGAGAGAGTGTGTGCGAGAGAGAGTGTGTGCGAGAGAGAGTGTGTGCGAGAGAGAGTGTGTGCGAGAGAGAGTGTGTGCGAGAGAGTGTGTGTGCGAGAGAGAGTGTGTGCGAGAGAGAGTGTGTGCGAGAGAGAGTGTGTGCGAGAGAGAGTTTGTGTGCGAGAGAGAGTGTGTGTGCGAGAGAGTGTGTGCGAGAGAGAGTGTGTGCGAGAGAGAGTGTGTGCGAGAGAGAGTGTGTGCGAGAGAGAGTGTGTGCGTGAGAGAGAGTGTGTGCGTGAGGGAGGGTGTGTGTGTGAGAACGTGTGTGTGTGTGAGAGAGAGTTTGTGCGAGAGAGAGTGTGTGCGAGAGAGAGTGTGCGAGAGAGAGAGTGTGTGCGAGAGAGTGTGTGCGAGAGAGAGTGTGTGCGAGAGAGAGTGTGTGCGAGAGAGAGTGTGTGCGAGAGAGAGTGTGTGCGAGAGAGAGTGTGTGCGAGAGAGAGTGTGTGCGAGAGAGAGTGTGTGCGAGAGAGAGTGTGTGCGAGAGAGAGTGTGTGCGAGAGAGAGTGTGTGCGAGAGAGAGTGTGTGCGAGAGAGAGTGTGTGCGAGAGAGAGTGTGTGCGAGAGAGAGTGTGTGTGCGAGAGAGAGTGTGTGTGCGAGAGAGAGTGTGTGTGCGAGAGAGAGTGTGTGCGAGAGAGAGTGTGTGCGAGAGAGAGTGTGTGCGAGAGAGACTGTGTGCGAGAGAGAGTGTGCGCGAGAGAGAGTGTGTGCGAGATAGAGAGAGTGTGTGCGAGAGAGAGAGTGTGTGCGAGAGAGAGCGTGTGCGTGAGTGTGTGTGTGCGTGAGAGAGACTGTGTGAGAGACTGAGTGTGTGCGTGAGAGAGACTGTGTGCGTGAGAGAGAGTATATGTTTGAGAGAGAGTGTATATGTGAGAGAGAGAGAGTGTGTGTGAGAGAGAGAGTGTGCGAGAGTGTGTCTGAGAGAGAGTGTGTGTGTGAGAGAGTGTGTGTGTGTGAGAGAGTGTGTGTGTGAGAGAGTATATGTTTGAGAGAGAGTGTATGTGTGAGAGAGTGTGTGTGTGTGAGAGAGTGTGTGTGTGAGAGAGTGAGTTTATGTGTGTGAGAGAGTGAGTGTATGTGTGTGAGAGAGTGAGTGTATGTGTGTGAGAGTGTGTCAGTTGGAGAGAATGCATGGGTGAGAGTGTGTGAGCGTGAAAGTGTGTGTGAGAGAATGTGTGTGAGAGAGAAAGTGTGTGAGAGAGAAAGTGTGTGTGACAGAGAGGAGGAGCGTGTGTGTGAGTGAGAGAGTGTGTAAGAGATAGTGTATGTGTGTGTGAGAGACAGAGAGAGCATGTGTGTGTGTGTGTGTGTGTGTGTTTCTGAGAGTGTGTAAGGAGAGCGTCTGTGTGACCTGATCTTCCTCTACAGTCTATCAGTAACTGAAACATGGGATTAGATGCAAAGTAAAGCTCCCTCGACACTGTTCCCATCAAACACTCCCAGGAAAGGTACAGGTACAGCACAGAGTTCGATACAGAGTAAAGCTCCCTCGACACTGTCCCCATCCAACACACCCAGGACAGATACAGCACGGGGCCAGATAGAGTAAAGCTTCCTCTACACTGTCCCCATGAAACACACACAGGACAGGTACAGCACGGGGTTAGATACAGAGTAAAGCTCCCTCTACACTGTCCCCATGAAACACACACAGGACAGGTACAGCACGGGGTTAGATACAGAGTAAAGCTCCCTCTACACTGTCCCCATGAAACACACACAGGACAGGTACAGCACGGGGTTAGATTCAGATAAAGCTCCCTCTGCACTGTCACTATCAAATAACTATCAAATCTCCACATCATGACGATCAAATATTCCAATGACAGATACAGCATGGGGATAGATACAGGGAAAAGCTGCCACACATCAAACACACCCAGGACAGGTACAGCATCGGGTGAGATACAGCGTAAATCTCCCTCCACATTGTGTGTGTGAGAGGGAATATGAGTTTGTGTGTGTGTGTGAGAGGGAGAGTGTGAGAAAGAGAGACAATGTGTGATGGAGACAGCGTGCGTCTGAGAGAAAGTGTGTGTGTGTGTGAGAGAGAGTGTGTGTGTGAGAGAGGGTGTGTGTGAGAGAGAGAGAGTGTGTGTGTGTGAGAGAGTGTGTGTGTGAGAGAGAGAGTATGTGTGTGTCTGAGAGTGTGAGAGAGTGTATGTGTGAGAGAGAGAGAACGTGTGTGTGTGTGAGAGAGAGAGAACGTGTGTGTCTGAAAGTGTGAGAGAGTGTGTGTGTGAGATAGTATGTGTGTGCCTGAGAGTGTGAGAGTGTGTGTGTGTGAGAGAGAGTGCGTGTGTGTGAGAGAGAGTGTGTGTGTGTGTGAGATAGTATGTGTGTCTGAGTGTGTGAGAGAGTGTGTGTGTGTGAGAGAGAGAGCGTGTGTGTGTGTGTGAGATTATGTGTGTGTCTAAGAGTGTGTAAGAGAGAGTGTGTGTGTGAGCTGATCTTTTTCTACAGTCTATCGGTAACTGCAACACGATATTCTGCACCCTTTCCTCTCCTTCTCCCTGTGTACTCTATGTACGGAATGTTTTGTCTGTATAGCGCACAAGAAACAATAATTTTCACTGCATCCCAACACAAATCAATCAAATCAAATCAAATTAACACGGTGAAGTTTGGACCCTGTGGGGTGACAGTTGTCTGAATACAGATTCTATCTTATTGTAACATTCAGGTACCACGTGTACTGAGCTCACCAGCGTTCTGTCTGTATTGTGTGAATCCAGTCTTGAAATATCCACTCATGTTGCTAATTCTGCCAAGACAGAAACAGAAAGAGTGTTTGAATTCTCCGTGATTAGACCCCTTAACGATAAACAACATGGTGGATGAGAGGGATAGAGAGGGAGAGGGAGAGAGAGAGAGGAAGAGAGAGAGATGGAGCGATACAGAGTAACAGAGAGATAGGGAGAGGGAGCAATGCAGAGAGTAACAGTTAGACAGTGAGGAATAGAGATTAATTCAGATGGATGGTGAGTGACAGGGGAGTCCGAGACGCTACATAAGCAAGGTAAAGATTTGAAAATGGAGGAGTGTTTCTTACCCACTTTTAAAAGACAATCCACACTCACACCAGTCACATTTCACACTCTCTGCTCAGTCCTGTGTTTTGGGGGTGTTGAGTGTGGGATCAGTGTTTGCTTTTCTCAAACCGCAGTGATATTCCCAACAAGGGCAAGACGTTTCAGTGTTTAAACATGTAAACTTTTAAAAACAAAAGCAGACAGGATTTGGTTAAATCTCACGGGATCCAGGGTGAGGTAGCCAAATGGATATAAAATAGGCTGGATGACAGAAGACAGAGGGTGGTTGTAGAGGGTTGTTTTTTTGTCAAACTGGAGGCCTGTGACCAGCGGGGTGCCTCAGGGATCGGTGCTGGGTCCACTGTTATTTGTCATTTATATTAATGATTTGGATGAGAATTTAGGAGGCATGGTTTGTAAGTTTGCAGTTGACACCAAGATTTGTGGCATAGTGGACAGTGAAGAAGGTTATCTCGGGTTGCAATGGGATCTTGATCAATTGGGCCAGTGGGCTGTTGAATGGCAGATGGAGTTTAATTTAGATAAATGCAAGCGGATACATTTTGGTGGATCGAACCAACACAGGACTTACTCAGTTAATGGTAGGGTATTGGTGAGAGTTACAGAACAAAGGGATCTCGGGGTACAGATTGATAGCTCCATGAAAGTGGAGTCACAGGTGGATAGGGTGGTGAAGAAGGCATTCCACATGCTGGGTTTCATTGGTCAGAACATGGAATAGAGGAGTTGGGACGTCTTGTTGGAGTTGTACAAGACATTGGTGAGACCACACTTGGAATGCTGTGTATAGTTCTGGTCACCTTATAAAAAGGAGATTATTAAGCTAGAAAGTGTGCAGAAAAGAATTACTGGGATGCTATGGGGTCCTGATGGTTTGAGTTATAATGAGAGGCTGGATACTCTGGGACCTTTTTTCCCTTGAGTTGGCTTAGTGGTGTTCTTCTAGAGGTCTCTAAAATAATGAGGGCATGGATATAGCAGCTTTATAGAACCTTAGTTAGGCCGCACTTGGAATATAGTGTTCAATTCTGATCGACACACTATCAGAAAGATGTGGAGAATTTGGAGAGGGTTCAGAAAAGATTTACCAGGATGTTGCCTGGTATGGAGGGCATTAGCTCTGAGGAGAGATTGGAGAAACTTGCTTTGTTCTCACTGGAACGACGGAGGTTGAGGGGCGACCTGATAGAATTCTACAAGATTATGAGGGGCATGGACAGAGTGGATAGTCTGAAGCTTTTTACCAGGGTGGAAGATTCAAAATCTAGGGGGCACAGGTTTAAGGTGTGAGGGGCAAGGTTTAAAGGAGATGTACAAGGCAAGTTTTTTTACACAGAGGGTGGTGGGTGCCTGGAACTCGCTGCCGGGGGAGGTAGTGGAAGCGGATACGATAGTGAGTTTTACGGAACGTCTGGACAAATACATGGATAGGATGGGAATAGAGGGATACGGTCCCCGGAAGGGTAGGGGGTTTTAGTTCAGTCGGGCAGCATGGTTGGTGCAGGCTTGGAGGGCCGAAGGGACTGTTCCTGTGCTGTAATTCTCTTTGTTCTTTGAGAAGCTCGTCAACATCTTTTCCAAAAGGGAGGGGAGTCTAAAACTAGAAGACACAGGTTTAAGGTGAGAGGGGAGAGGGTCCAGAGGGCAATTCTTTTCACACATAGGGTGGTGAGGGATTGGAACAAGCTGCCAGAGGTCGGAGTAGAAGCGGACACAATTTTATATTTTAAAAAGCATTTAGCCAGTTATTCTGGTAAGATTGGTATGGAGGGATTTGGGCCAAACGCAAGGCATTTGATACGAGCTTTATGGTAAAAACTGGGTGGCAGGGAAAAGTTGGGCCAAAGGGCCCATTTGTATCTGAGCTCTGTTTTCTGCCCGGAAACCATTTCTCAATCCATCCCAGTATTTTCCAAATTTGTGGATTGGACACAGTAAATTGCCGTTTCCTGTCCAAAGCTGTGTTGGTTCGGTGGATTAAGGTAAATGTGTGGGGTTACGGGGATAGGGCTGGGTCAAGGGCCTTGGTAAGATACTGTGTCAGAGAGTCAGTACAGACTCGATGGGCTGAATGGTCTCCTTCTGCACTGCAGGGATTCTGTGACTCTACTATTAAGATCCCTTTGTCATTTGAAGCTTCCAGCTAAAATGCTGACAATGCTGCCTATTTCTGTGCACTTTGGCAAATGTTCTGTCTCATCACCGGGTGACACGGTGGCACAGTGGTTAGCACTGCTGACTCACAGCGCCAGGGATCTGGGTTCGATTCCCCGCCTCGAGTGACTGTCTGTGTGGAGTTTGCACGTTTGCTAAATTGCCCCTTAGTGTCAGGGGGATTCGGGCCTGGGTGGGATTACTGTCGGGGCAGGCTTGTTGGGCTGAATGGCCTCATTCTGCAGTGTAGGAATTCTATGACTCTTGGATCTTAAATGGTTGATAAAGAGTGAAACTGAGACACAAACTGGGGCTTGGCAGCAGCAGATAGAATGGGAATCATTGCATCCTGCAGGGATTTTTATTACAGAATCAATTTCAGAAAATTTACAACTCAAAATCCACAACAGCAAAGTGTGGGATTGCAAACTTGGAATGATTAGCCCAGGGCTAAAGTTTAAAAGCTACAGATTGACATTCAGAAACAAGAGATGGCCTCACATCTTCAATTCTGTGATTGTCTGCCATCTCCTGCTCTGAATATTACAAAATCTCTGCCCCCTTCATGCGTCTGGAGACTTTGAAAGTTACGCAGACATTGGTAAAACGTTCCTTTATCTCAAGGCATCTCCTGTGAAATACTCAACTTCTGCAAAGAGACACAATCTAATTGACACTTTCTGAATCTCCTTTCAAACAACCTCCCAACCCCATTGTGCAGGATGCAGGAATGTCACCTTTTGTCACATTCCCCAACACAATTGTTGACACGTTTTCGGGACAGGAAAAGTAGATTCAACTGACAGATTCTGAGCCCCAGGTTGAATCTTTAAGATGTAAAAATGAACTGAAAGCCCAGGTCTCTCTGTTCCTGCAACTATTTTAACATTGACCCATTGATTTTAAATTGCTTCTCCTGTGTGTAAAATACCATCCATCAACTTCAGGTTTGAACATTAATAAGCGACTGAGCATCAACTGTGAATTATAGAAGGTAGTTCCAAACTAATATCACACCTGGTGTGGCAAAGTGTTCCTGAATTTCACTCCGAAAAGTCTAAAACCCTAAACATTGTCTAAAATCCAATGTCCCCCAAGTCCTGTCCCCATCAAACACTCCCAGGACAGGTACAGCACAGGGTTAGGTACAGAGTATAGCTCCCTGGACACTGTCCCCATTAAACACTCCCAGGAAAAATACAGCACGGGGTTCAATACAGAGTAAAGGTCCCTCGACACTGTCTCCATCAAACACTCGCAGGACAGGGACAGCACGGGGTTCGATACAGAGTAAAGCTCCCTCTCCACTATCCCCATAAAACACTTCCAGGAGAGATACAGCATGGGGTTAGATACAGAGCAAAACTCCCTCTACACTGTCCCCCATCAAACACACCCAGGACAGGTTCAGCACGTGTTTAGATAGAGTGAAGCTCCCGATACACTGTCCCCATCAAACACTCCCAGGACAGGTACAGCACGGGGTTAGATACAGAGTAAAGCTCCCTCTATACTGTCCCCCATCAAACACTCCCAGGACAGGTACAGCACGGGGTTCGATACAGAGTAAAGCTCCCTCTCCACTGTCCCCATAAAACACTTCCAGGAGAGATACAGCACGGGGTTAGATACAGAGCAAAGCTCCCTCTACACTGTCCCCCATCAAACACACCCAGGACAGATACAGCACGTGTTTAGATACAGAGTGAAGCTCCCTCTACACTGTCCCCCATCAAACACTCCCAGGACATATACAGCACAGGGTTAGATACAGAGTAAAGCTCCCTCTACACTATCCCCATCAAACACTCCCAGGACAGGTACAGCACAGGTTTAGATACAGAGTGAAGCTCCCTATACACTGTCCCCATCATATAATCCAATGACAGACACAGCATGGTGCTAGATTAAAGGAAAAGCTGCCTCCACAATGTGCACATCAAACACACCCAGGACAGGTACAGCACGGGGTTCGATACAGCTCAAATCTTCCTCTCCATTTTGCCCCATCATTCTGTGGGTGTGTGTGTGAGAGAATGTGTGTGTGAGAGAGAGTGTGTGTATGTGTGAGAGAGTGTGTGTGAGAGAGAGAGTGTGTGTGAGAGAGAGAGTGTGTGCGAGAGAGAGAGTGTGTGCGAGAGAGAGAGTGTGTGCGAGAGAGAGAGTGTGTGCGAGAGAGAGTGTGTGTGCGAGAGAGAGTGTGTGTGCGAGAGAGAGAGCGTGTGCGTGAGAGAGAGTGTGTGTGTGAGAGAGTATATGTTTGTGAGTGTATGTGTGAGAGAGAGTGTGTGTGAGAGAGAGATAGAGTGTGTGAGAGAGAGAGTGTGTGCGAGAGAGAGTGTGTGTGTGTGAGAGAGAGTGTGTGTTTGAGAGAGAGCGTGTGCGAGAGAGAGTGTGTGTGAGAGAGAGGCTGTGCGTGAGAGAGAGTGTGTTAGAGAGAGTGTGTGTGTGAGAAAGAGTGTGTGTGTGAGAGACAGGCTGTGTGTGAGAGACAGGCTGTGTGTGAGAGAGTGTGTGAGAGAGTGTGTGCGAGAGAGAGAGTGTGTGTGTGAGAGAGAGTGCGTGTGAGTGAGAGTGTGTGTGTGAGAGAGAGTGTGTGTGTGTGAGAGTGTGTGTGAGAGTGAGAGTGTGTGGGAGAGTGAGAGTGTGTGTGAGAGAGAAACCGTGTGTGTGAGAGAGCGTGTGTGTGTGTGAGAGAGAGAGTGTGTGTGAGAGAGAGAATGTGTGTGAGAGAGAGTGTGTGTGTGTGAGAGAGAGAGTTTTCGAGAGAGAGTTTTCGAGAGAGAGAGAGTGTGTGTGAGAGAGTGTGTGTGTGTGAGAGAGAGAGTTTTCGAGAGAGTGTGTGCGAGAGAGAGAGTGTGTGTGAGAGAGACCGTTTGTGTGAGAGAGAGTGTGTGTGAGAGAGAGAGTGTGTGTGAGAGAGAGAGTGTGCGAGAGTGTGTGTGTGAGAGAGTGTGTGTGTGAGAGAGAGAGTGTGTGTGAGAGAGAGTGTGTGTGTGAGAGAGAGAGAGTGTGTGTGAGAGAGAGAGAGAGTGTGTGTGTGAGAGAGTGTGTGTGTGTGTGTGTGAGAGAGAGTGTGTGTGTGAGAGACATAGAGTGTGTGCGAGAGCGAGAGCATGTGTGTGTCCCCATCAAACAAACCAAGGACAGATACAGCACGGAGTTAGATACAGAGTAAAGCTCCCTCTGCACTGTCCCCAACAAACTCGCCCAGGACAGGTACAGCACGGGGTTAGATACAGAGTAAAGCTCTCGCGATACTGTCCCCAACAAACACTCCCAGGACAGGTACAGCATGGCGTTAGATACAGAGTAAAGCTCCCTCTACACTGTCCCCATCAAACACCCCCCAGGACAGGTACAGCACGGGGTTAGATACAGATTAAAGCTCATTGTACACTGTCCCCATCAAACAAACCAAGGACAGGTACAGCACGGGTTTAGATACAGAGTAAAGCTCCCTCGATACTGTCCCCATCAAACACTCCCAAGACAGGGACAGCATGGATTAGATACAGAGTAAAGCTCCCTCTGCACTATCCCCATCAAACACTCCCAGGACAGATACAGCAAGTGGTTAGATGTATAGTAAAGCTCCCTCGACACTGTCCCCATCAAACACTCCCAGGACAGGTACAGCATGGGGTTAGATACAGAATAAATCTCCCTCTACACTGTCCCCATCAAACACTCCCAGGACAGGTACAGCAGGGGACTAGATACAGAGTAAAGCTCCCTCTACACTGTCCCCATCAAACTTGCCCAGCACAGGTACAGCACGGGGTTAGACACAGAGTAAAGCTCACTCGACACTGTCCCCATCAAACACTCCCACGACAGATACAGCAAGTGGTTAGATATAGAGTAAAGCTCCCACTTCACTGTCCTCATCAAACACTCCCAGGACAGATACAGCACAGGGTTAGATACAGATAAAGCTCCCTCTACAGTGTCCCCATCATATAATCCAATGACAGACACAGCATGGTGCTAGATTAAAGGAAAGGCTGCCTCCACATTGTGCACATCAAACAGACCCAGGACAGGTACAGCACGGGGTTATATACAGCTCAAATCTTCCTCTACATTTTGCCCATCATTGTGTGTGTGTGTGTGTGTGAGAGAATGTGTGTGTGAGAGAGAGAGAGAGTGTGTGTGCGT
The DNA here is from genome assembly GCF_964213995.1 of Mustelus asterias. Classification (NCBI taxonomy): domain Eukaryota; kingdom Metazoa; phylum Chordata; class Chondrichthyes; order Carcharhiniformes; family Triakidae; genus Mustelus; species Mustelus asterias. The sequence continues at coordinate 454,318 of NW_027590285.1, read as the reverse complement.
GAGAGAGTGTGTGTGCGTGAGAGAGTGTGTGTGCGTGAGAGAGAGTGTGTGCGTGAGAGAGAGTGTGTGCGTGAGAGAGAGTGTGTGCGTGAGAGAGAGTGTGTGCGTGAGAGAGAGTGTGTGCGTGAGGGAGGGTGTGTGTGTGAGAACGTGTGTGTGTGTGAGAGAGAGTTTGTGTGAGAGAGAGTGTGTGCGAGAGAGAGTGTGCGAGAGAGAGTGTGCGAGAGAGAGAGTGTGTGCGAGAGAGAGTGTGTGCGAGAGAGAGTGTGTGCGAGAGAGAGTGTGTGCGAGAGAGAGTGTGTGCGAGAGAGAGTGTGTGCGAGAGAGTGTGTGTGCGAGAGAGAGTGTGTGCGAGAGAGAGTGTGTGTGCGAGAGAGAGTGTGTGTGCGAGAGAGAGTGTGTGCGAGAGAGAGTGTGTGCGAGAGAGAGTGTGTGCAAGAGAGAGTGTGTGCGTGAGAGAGAGTGTGTGCGTGAGAGAGAGTGTGTGCGTGAGGGAGGGTGTGTGTGTGAGAACGTGTGTGTGTGTGAGAGAGAGTGTGTGCGTGAGAGAGAGTGTGTGCGAGAGAGAGTGTGCGAGAGAGAGAGTGTGTGCGAGAGAGTGTGTGCGAGAGAGAGTGTGTGCGAGAGAGAGTGTGTGCGAGAGAGAGTGTGTGCGAGAGAGAGTGTGTGCGAGAGAGAGTGTGTGCGAGAGAGAGTGTGTGCGAGAGAGAGTGTGTGCGAGAGAGAGTGTGTGTGCGAGAGAGAGTGTGTGTGCGAGAGAGAGTGTGTGCGAGAGAGAGTGTGTGCGAGAGAGAGTGTGTGCGAGAGAGAGTGTGTGCGAGAGAGAGTGTGTGCGAGAGAGAGTGTGTGCGAGAGAGAGAGTGTGTGCGAGAGAGAGCGTGTGCGTGAGTGTGTGTGTGCGTGAGAGAGACTGTGTGAGAGACTGAGTGTGTGCGTGAGAGAGACTGTGTGCGTGAGAGAGAGTATATGTTTGAGAGAGAGTGTATATGTGAGAGAGAGAGAGTGTGTGTGAGAGAGAGAGTGTGCGAGAGTGTGTCTGAGAGAGAGTGTGTGTGTGAGAGAGTGTGTGTGTGTGAGAGAGTGTGTGTGTGAGAGAGTATATGTTTGAGAGAGAGTGTATGTGTGAGAGAGTGTGTGTGTGTGAGAGAGTGTGTGTGTGAGAGAGTGAGTTTATGTGTGTGAGAGAGTGAGTGTATGTGTGTGAGAGAGTGAGTGTATGTGTGTGAGAGTGTGTCAGTTGGAGAGAATGCATGGGTGAGAGTGTGTGAGCGTGAAAGTGTGTGTGAGAGAATGTGTGTGAGAGAGAAAGTGTGTGAGAGAGAAAGTGTGTGTGACAGAGAGGAGGAGCGTGTGTGTGAGTGAGAGAGTGTGTAAGAGATAGTGTATGTGTGTGTGAGAGACAGAGAGAGCATGTGTGTGTGTGTGTGTGTGTGTGTGTGTTTCTGAGAGTGTGTAAGGAGAGCGTCTGTGTGACCTGATCTTCCTCTACAGTCTATCAGTAACTGAAACATGGGATTAGATGCAAAGTAAAGCTCCCTCGACACTGTTCCCATCAAACACTCCCAGGAAAGGTACAGGTACAGCACAGAGTTCGATACAGAGTAAAGCTCCCTCGACACTGTCCCCATCCAACACACCCAGGACAGATACAGCACGGGGCTAGATAGAGTAAAGCTTCCTCTACACTGTCCCCATGAAACACACACAGGACAGGTACAGCACGGGGTTAGATACAGAGTAAAGCTCCCTCTACACTGTCCCCATGAAACACACACAGGACAGGTACAGCACGGGGTTAGATACAGAGTAAAGCTCCCTCTACACTGTCCCCATGAAACACACACAGGACAGGTACAGCACGGGGTTAGATACAGATAAAGCTCCCTCTGCACTGTCACTATCAAATAACTATCAAATCTCCACATCATGACGATCAAATATTCCAATGACAGATACAGCATGGGGATAGATACAGGGAAAAGCTGCCACACATCAAACACACCCAGGACAGGTACAGCATCGGGTGAGATACAGCGTAAATCTCCCTCCACATTGTGTGTGTGAGAGAGAATGTGTGTGTGTGAGAGGGAATATGAGTTTGTGTGTGTGTGTGTGAGAGGGAGAGTGTGAGAAAGAGAGACAATGTGTGATGGAGACAGCGTGCGTCTGAGAGAAAGTGTGTGTGTGTGTGAGAGAGAGTGTGTGTGTGAGAGAGGGTGTGTGTGAGAGAGAGAGAGTGTGTGTGTGTGAGAGAGTGTGTGTGTGAGAGAGAGTATGTGTGTGTCTGAGAGTGTGAGAGAGTGTATGTGTGAGAGAGAGAGAACGTGTGTGTGTGTGAGAGAGAGAGAGTGTGTGTGTCTGAAAGTGTGAGAGAGTGTGTGTGTGAGAAAGTATGTGTGTGCCTGAGAGTGTGTGTGTGTGAGAGAGAGTGCGTGTGTGTGAGAGAGAGTGTGTGTGTGTGTGAGATAGTATGTGTGTCTGAGTGTGTGAGAGAGTGTGTGTGTGTGAGAGAGAGAGCGTGTGTGTGTGTGTGAGATTATGTGTGTGTCTAAGAGTGTGTAAGAGAGAGTGTGTGTGTGAGCTGATCTTTTTCTACAGTCTATCGGTAACTGCAACACGATATTCTGCACCCTTTCCTCTCCTTCTCCCTGTGTACTCTATGTACGGAATGTTTTGTCTGTATAGCGCACAAGAAACAATACTTTTCACTGCATCCCAACACAAATCAATCAAATCAAATCAAATTAACACGGTGAAGTTTGGACCCTGTGGGGTGACAGTTGTCTGAATACAGATTCTATCTTATTGTAACATTCAGGTACCACGTGTACTGAGCTCACCAGCGTTCTGTCTGTATTGTGTGAATCCAGTCTTGAAATATCCACTCATGTTGCTAATTCTGCCAAGACAGAAACAGAAAGAGTGTTTGAATTCTCCGTGATTAGACCCCTTAACGATAAACAACATGGTGGATGAGAGGGATAGAGAGGGAGAGGGAGAGAGAGAGAGGAAGAGAGAGAGATGGAGCGATACAGAGTAACAGAGAGATAGGGAGAGGGAGCAATGCAGAGAGTAACAGTTAGACAGTGAGGAATAGAGATTAATTCAGATGGATGGTGAGTGACAGGGGAGTCCGAGACGCTACATAAGCAAGGTAAAGATTTGAAAATGGAGGAGTGTTTCTTACCCACTTTTAAAAGACAATCCACACTCACACCAGTCACATTTCACACTCTCTGCTCAGTCCTGTGTTTTGGGGGTGTTGAGTGTGGGATCAGTGTTTGCTTTTCTCAAACCGCAGTGATATTCCCAACAAGGGCAAGACGTTTCAGTGTTTAAACATGTAAACTTTTAAAAACAAAAGCAGACAGGATTTGGTTAAATCTCACGGGATCCAGGGTGAGGTAGCCAAATGGATATAAAATAGGCTTGATGACAGAAGACAGAGGGTGGTTGTAGAGGGTTGTTTTTTTTGTCAAACTGGAGGCCTGTGACCAGCGGGGTGCCTCAGGGATCGGTGCTGGGTCCACTGTTATTTGTCATTTATATTAATGATTTGGATGAGAATTTAGGAGGCATGGTTTGTAAGTTTGCAGTTGACACCAAGATTTGTGGCATAGTGGACAGTGAAGAAGGTTATCTCGGGTTGCAATGGGATCTTGATCAATTGGGCCAGTGGGTTGTTGAATGGCAGATGGAGTTTAATTTAGATAAATGCGAGGTGATACATTTTGGTGGATCGAACCAACACAGGACTTACTCAGTTAATGGTAGGGTGTTGGTGAGAGTTACAGAACAAAGAGATCTCGGGGTACAGATTGACAGCTCCTTGAAAGTGGAGTCACAGGTGGATAGAGTGGTGAAGAAGGCATTCCACATGCTTGGTTTCATTGGTCAGAACATTGAACACAGGAGTTGGGACGTCTTGTTGAAGTTGTACAAGACATTGGTAAGACCACACTTGGAATGCTGTGTATTGTTCTGGTAACCCTTATAGAAAGGAGATTATTAAGCTAGAAAGTGTGCAGAAAAGAATTACTCGGATGCTATGGGGTCCTGATGGTTTGAGTTATAATGAGAGGCTGGATACTCTGGGACTTTTTTCCCCTTGAGTTGGCTTAGTGGTGTTCTTCTAGAGGTCTCTCAAATAATGAGGGCATGGATACAGCAGCTTTATAGAACCTTAGTTAGGCCGCACTTGGAATATAGTGTTCAATTCTGATCGACACACTATCAGAAAGATGTGGAGAATTTGGAGAGGGTTCAGAAAAGATTTACCAGGATGTTGCCTGGTATGGAGGGCATTAGCTCTGAGGAGAGATTGGAGAAACTTGCTTTGTTCTCACTGGAACGACGGAGGTTGAGGGGCGACCTGATAGAATTCTACAAGATTATGAGGGGCATGGACAGAGTGGATAGTCAGAAGCTTTTTACCAGGGTGGAAGATTCAAAATCTAGGGGGCATAGGTTTAAGGTGTGAGGGGCAAGGTTTAAAGGAGATGTACAAGGCAAGTTTTTTTACACAGAGGGTGGTGGGTGCCTGGAACTCGCTGTCGGGGGAGGGAGTGGAAGCAGATACGATAGTGAGTTTTACGGAACGTCTGGACAAGTACATGAATAGGATGGGAATAGAGGGATATGGTCCCCGGAAGGGTAGGGGGTTTTAGTTCAGTCGGGCAGCATGGTTGGTGCAGGCTTGGAGGGCCGAAGGGACTGTTCCTGTGCTGTAATTCTCTTTGTTCTTTGAGAAGCTCGTCAACATCTTTTCCAAAAGGGAGGGGAGTCTAAAACTACAAGACATAGGTTTAAGGTGAGAGGGGAGAGGGTCCAGAGGGCAATTCTTTTCACACATAGGGTGGTGAGGGATTGGAACAAGCTGCCAGAGGTCGTAGTAGAAGCGGACACAATTTTATATTTTAAAAAGCATTTAGACAGTTATTCTGGTAAGATTGGTATGGAGGGATTTGGGCCAAACGCAAGGCATTTGATACGAGCTTTATGGTTAAAAACTGGGTGGCAGGGAAAAGTTGGGCCAAAGGACCCATTTGTATCTGAGCTCTGTTTTCTGCCCGGAAACCATTTCTCAATCCATCCCAGTATTTTCCAAATTTGTGGATTGGACACAGTAAATTGCCGTTTCCTGTCCAAAGCTGTGTTGGTTCGGTGGATTAAGGTAAATGTGTGGGGTTACGGGGATAGGGCTGGGTCAAGGGCCTTGGTAAGATACTGTGTCAGAGAGTCAGTACAGACTCGATGGGCTGAATGGTCTCCTTCTGCACTGCAGGGATTCTGTGACTCTACTATTAAGATCACTTTGTCATTTGAAGCTTCCAGCTAAAATGCTGACAATGCTGCCTATTTCTGTGCACTTTGGCAAACGTTCTGTCTCATCACCGGGCGACACAGTGGCACAGTGGTTAGCACTGCTGACTCACAGCGCCAGGGATCTGGGTTCGATTCCCCGCCTCGAGTGACTGTCTGTGTGGAGTTTGCACGTTTGCTAAATTGCCCCTTCGTGTCAGGGGGATTTGGGCGTGGGTGGGATTATTGTTGGGGCAGGCTTGTTGGGCTGAATGGCCTCATTCTGCAGTGTAGGAATGGTTGATAAATAGTGAAACTGAGACACAAACTGGGGCTTGGCAGCAGCAGACAGAATGGGAATCATTGCATCCTGCAGGGATTTTTATTACAGAATCAATTTCAGAAAATTTACAACTCAAAAGTCACAACAGCAAAGTGTGGGATTGCAAACTTGGAATGATTAGCCTAGGACTAAAGTTTAAAAGCTACAGATTGACATTCAGAAACAAGAGATGGCCTCACATCTTCAATTCTGTGATTGTCTGGCATCTCCTGCTCTGAATATTACAAAATCTCTGCCCCCTTCATGCGTCTGGAGACTTTGAAAGTTACGCAGACATTGGTAAAACTTTCCTTTATCTCAAGGCATCTCCTGTGAAATAGTCAACTTCTGCAAAGAGACACAATCTAATTGACACTTTCTGAATCTCCTTTCAAACAACCTCCCAACCCCACTGTGCAGGATGCAGGAATGTCACCTTTTGTCACATTCCCCAACACAATTGTTGACACGTTTTCGGGACAGGAAAAGTAGATTCAACTGACAGATTCTGAGCCCCAGGTTGAATCTTTAAGATGTAAAAATGAACTGAAAGCCCAGGTCTCTCTGTTCCTGCAACTATTTTAACATTGACCCATTGATTTTAAATTGCTTCTCCTGTGTGTAAAATATCATCTATCAACTTCAGGTTTGAACATTAATAAGCGACTGAGCATCAACTGTGAATTATAGAAGGTAGTTCCAAACTAATATCACACCTGGTGTGGCAAAGTGTTCCTGAATTTCACTCCGAAAAGTCTAAAACCCTAAACATTGTCTAAAATCCAATGTCCCCTAAGTCCTGTCCCCATCAAACACTGTAAGAAGTCTCACAACACCAGGTTAAAGACTTTAACATGGTGTTGTGAGACTTCTTACTGTGCTTACCCCAGTCCAACGCCGGCATCTCCACATCATGCCCATCAAACACTCCCAGGACAGATACAGCAGGGGGTTAGGTACAGAGTATAGCTCCCTCGACACTGTCCCCATTAAACAATCCCAGGACAAATACAGCACGGGGTTCAATACAGAGTAAAGGTCCCTCTACACTGTCCCCATCAAACACTCCCAGGACAGATACAGCAAAGGGTTAGGTACAGAGTATAGCTCCCTCGACACTGTCCCCATTAAACAATCCCAGGACAAATACAGCACGGGGTTCAATACAGAGTAAAGGTCCCTCTACACTGTCCCC